>NC_052356.1:12059465-12224776 GCF_009727055.1 Benincasa hispida | reverse complement strand
AAGAGAGAGATGCATATCTTAGGAACATGAATCGCATACCGCGTCCACAGATTTTTGTGTTAGGTAAAATTGACTTCCAATTTCCGCAACCCAATCAGTTTTTTGGTTCAGCCGTTGCCAGGGAATTTTTTTTTTGTGAGTGAGATTTGAGAATAATAACTTCACTGTCAATGGCAATGGGGAAATCCCATGTTTGATAAGAGTTAAGCTGTGAAAGGCACTTGCTCGAGTTAGATTGTCGCATGACACAACGGTGGGCAAGCCAAAAACGAAGGCAAGTCACTAGGATCAGCGCATAGGTGCAACTCCTCAGTCGAGCATCAACAGCCCAAAACAAACGAGACAAGAGTTGAGTTGAAATGGAACGCCAAACCGAAGTTGATGCTCGTATGACAGCACGTGGGGGTAAAGCCCAAAACGAAGGGCATAACTTGGTTCAAACGCCACAGTTGAATAAGTCATCGCAAAGTTTGAAAAGTTATTTTTGAATTATGCATTCATCAAAAGCTAAACACAAAATTGCGGTGATGAATAAAATTTTTTGAAGCAAGACTTTGCCGATCAATCTTAGACAAAATATTTTGAAGAAGCAGCTAAAGTGGAGGAGAGCATTGCAGTGATGGTCAAAGGTGTGTGTAAATTATTTTCTGAGAAGCTGGTCTCGCAAAAGGAAAGCATGAAGGTGAGTTTAGGAATTTCTTGAGTAATAACGCATGCTTGAGGACAAAGCATGGGGATAAGTTTTGAGGGTGTGATGACATGCAAGAAAATGCATGTCATCCTAGCCTTTTTACTTAAGAATTATGAAGGTTGTTAGGTCAGAATATGCGACATATGATACGAATTCACAAGAAAATGAGCTTGCGTTTGATTAGCCATAGTTGAATCTCAGCTAAAACTCCATTATTTTGCGATATTATGGCGTTTAATGTTCTATCTTTGTAGCTAACGCAAGGAAATGAATACAAACGCGGAAACCGGACCACTGCATAGATGACCGCATGCGAGAATAACAGTCCATCGCAAGGGCAACGCATCGATCAACGCATGGATGTTGCGGTAATACAGCCCGATTCGTCCATCGCATGGGAAGTTGCAGACTCATCAAGGATTTGCGGTCATCATGTAGAGTTGCGAGTATTAAACCGAATTCGGCATTGAATGATGTGCTATGCCGACAACACATTCTAATGGATCAAACGTAAGGCAGGTGGAATGAACGCATAACGCATCTACCTCGAGAAAAACAAAGATGATGTTGACATTTCACCTACCACGCCGATGGTGGCAGAGGTTCAGAAAGGACCTGTCGAAGTTAGACCAAAGCAATCCAATAATGCTGTCGGCGACCCAGCTCCATAAATAGAAGCCGAATGAGCTAAAATCCAAGTAAATCCCCGGTGGGAGGTCCTGTGATACAGGACTTTCCGCGATCCAGACAAACGCGTGAGAAGAATGGCTGAAGTTCTTCACGCTCCTTTATCCATTCCGAGTGACGATCCGAAGCCTTCGACTGGAAGCTGGATCTCGAGAGAATCAGCTCCTCTGCCCATCCAATGGCACCACCGGCAGCCCTTGATGCAATATCCGTTGGGAGCAATCTTTTATTCCAGACGTTATTTCCTTTTCCTTTCTCATATTATAGTTGTATGACACTTGATATAAATGAAATTAATACAATTTGTTTTCAATGCATTTCTCTATCCTTCGAACTCCATCTCATCCTTCCCTTGCTAGCATCTTTACTTTCATTGCCAACACTTATGAGAATTGGCTTAGGTTTCACATACTTAGTCACGTGGATTAGGGATATGAAACATGTAGCAACCATACCGAGAGGTGGTGCGTTGCGCGAGTGTGTGATAATCATTATTTCGCATTAGTGTGAAGCTGCTGCAACGTTAATTATAGGTATAACAACATTTGCTTGTCTATGAGTAAAGTCAGCAACAAATCAACTGGCCCGGCAGGGTAAGTGGTTGACGCATTAGCAAGGCATGCATTGTTCATTAGAGATAAGGAGTAATCTTGCGTCAACCAAGTTCATAGCGTTGTCTTGTTTTATGTTGTGCCCCAACAACCCCCTTTTAGAGGCTAAAGCTACTCGAGAGAGTCTAAAGAAAAGAACTTAATGACTCGAGAGAAGCTAAAAGGTAGAATCTAGACTCGAGAGAAGCAAGATTAGATCGACATAAGCAAGAGATAGAGAACTTTAGGAATAAGGCTCTGTTTGTCAACATGCATCGCATGCATCCTAGAGATTAGTATTGATGATATGTGGTTCGCCTTGTTTGTGTAATCACCGAGTAAAGACAAGAATTAGAGGCTTATGTGTAGGCCCCTATAGGCACATTTGCAACGTACATGCAGAGGCATAGCATTCGCACCCCACGGGGTTTTTTTTGGTTTATTATGTATGGTGTGTTGCTTGATCGCATGGCTTGCGTTGGACTAAGGTTGTCCTTTTTTTGGTTATTAAGGGTTGGATAGGGTTGGGTATTTAATCTATTTTTTTTCCACAACATTTATTTTTCATGTCAGGGTTTGTTGTATCTCTAAAACCTTTCATGTATATCTCATTGGCGTTGTTTGTTAGATAGGAGTAGGAGTAGGGATAAACTTAGCAAGATCCCTCCATTCTTTTATTTATACGTCACATGCACATCACCGCAATACATAATAGCTACAAGTTCCTGTGTTTCGACCATTGGATTAGCCCGAGAAACTTGCGTTCATGTATACTTGGCAATGAAACGCAAGAAAACTTGCGACAAGGACGTATGGTCAATCCGCATAACATTCATTAACCGCATTATCAGTCCAAATGCAATGACCATCGACGCATCCACTATCAACACATATCTAAGGAACATGCATCACATACTGTGGTCACGGATTTTTGTTGTCGAGTAAAAATTGATCTTCCAATTTCCCGCCATCACTTAAGTAACACAAAGTAAATCGTTTACCCTGTCGCCGTGTTAATGATCCGCATAAGACGATTGTTTTGGCCAGCAAAGCTTCATCGCTTAGTAACTGACTCAATGATCGCTTTAGTAACAAGGTAATCATTTGCAATGGTGGCGAGTGACCAAAACAAGCGACTCAAACATTGGTAAATGTCCAATTGACTTATTGGTTATATGTATTTAAAATATAAGATTTAATAATGTTTTTTGTGTGAGTAAATGTTTTTTTTTTTTTTTTTTTTTTTTTTTGCAGATTGACATGGAAACTTCAACAAATAGGCATGAGGATGGATAGAAATATGAAGCCAACAAAAACCAATAGCGAGAATCCTCAAGTAGTTCTTACCGACTGGTGGGCCCAAACTACAATTCTGAGTTGGCTACAAATAAGGACATCTGGCAACGGTTGACCATCGATTATATGAACATGGAACAACCGGTTGGATCTAGAGCAAAGAAGATGCAGAGTTATATAGGAAGTTTGTGTTCGACAACAAATTTCCTATAACGTAATGATTCTTTGGAAAAAAAGTTCCAAACCATTTAAAAGACAAACTTTTGATTGTGTAGTGGTTATGTTTTTCTAAACTTTTAATTCATGTGAAGTAAGTTTTATTAGTTTATTGTTTAATACTTTTTTCATTGTGCAAGTCGATCAATGTGGACTCTAAGTATAAACATTGTAATACTAATGTCTGCATCTAGGAAGTTTCGGACTTTACAAAGACAAATGTTGATCTCAAAAGTTCATACTTCCATTTAAGGATGAACCTCGATCCTTGCAATTTCTCACCCACAAATATTCTTAATATAGAGCAAGATCATTAGACATCGTTCGTCAATGAACGATTGAGTGAAGAATGGGAGGTAAGTCATTCACAATAATTACATGTCACATTATCATTGTTTTTGAATAGGTAACTTCAACTAAGATTTTTTTTACAGAAAATCAGTCATCTTCAAAAAGAAAGACGTGCGAAATGTGTATATAATCACCACATTTCTCGGAAGGGCTATGCGAATCTTGCCCAAGAATTAGTGAGTTATTCGACTTAAATTAAATATTTGATTCTAATATGTTTATGCTAATTAAATATGTATGTTCATGTAAAACCTATCGAATGACCCTTCTTATTGGGCGACTTTATGGAAAGAAGCAAGATAAGGAAAGAATAATGAATACTTTGATGAAGTTACTCGAGAATGTGCCAATCGGATTGTAAGTATATATTATGCAAAATTTAAGATGACATATATATAAGTTTAAGATGATATAGATATTGTGTGAAAATTGTAATATGTCTTACAGGATAAATTAGCTGAAGTTAATGAAGGTGAAGATGTTCTCACCGAAGCATTGGGTACGTTAGAACATTGGGGACGTGTTAGAGGAATGAGTGATTTTGTTTCCCATTCTCAATATTTCAAATTAGTAAAACCAAAGTCTTCTATGAGCCAAGAAATTGAAGGAGGCTCTAGTAAAAAAAATGTTCGACATGATAAAGTGTCAAAAGAAAGAAATCACAGCAGACAATCTCACCAATCAAAATCATTAGTTGGAAGTGTTGCACTAAGTGCATCTGAAGAAGATACTGAGAAGATGTCAAGAAGATTTGGAGGTAATTTATTTGTTGTGACTTTTAAATTTTAATCATATTGTACGTGCTTAACCATGCATGACATGAGTTCTTTTAAATTTATTAAGGGGACACCATGCAACTTGGCTATAGGTATTGTAGATAATATTGTTGTAGTAGCCACAACATTTGATGATGATGTATCATGCTTAACTGTTAAAGTTCTGATTGACATTGTCATTGGAGAAGATTTGCCTATACCAATTCCTGTGAAGGGTAAAATAGAGTTCTTAAAGCAAGCAATGGACAACTTCGTAAAATGGCCTCGTGAACTTGTAGTTATGGTTGACGAGAAAAAACTATGTCTATTTTTCAATATATGAGTTTGGTTATTTATTATTTTTCCTACTTTGAATTTTTGTAACTTTGGTTATGGTAGGATCATTCACCAATTAAGAGCTTCAGCCAATCCTCCAAATATACTAACTCCAATGGTACTATCAAACTATTGAACGGACATGACATGCATAACATGAACGATGTAGACATGATCCGTATCACTTTGGACGACCATATATTTGGAAGAGACAAATTTATTTATTTAGGCTGCGATGATCTGATCCAATATTACAATATGGTTGAAATAGGCTACATGTGTATTTTAACATACATTGCGTAAGTATTACTCATCTAGATTCACTCATGTATACTTTGTTTCATGTCGATAAATAATAACTTTTACTTTGTTTATGTATCTTTGGGATGAATGTGGTCGTGATATTACGAAGAATTTTTTTTTTTAATAATTGATCAAGCAAGAATATCGCCACACATGAAGTCTCAAGATATCCGATCTAGAAATTTAGCCAATCAACTAAAATTGACTAATTAAGATCAATTAGTCCTCATTCCATATAACACAGGGTAAGTAGATACAAGTTCTTAAGTTATTTTTAATTTGCATTATACACGTACTAATATTTCAAAATTGTTGCTTATTATAGTTATCATTGGATATTGATTGTAATCAATCTACAAGAAAATTTTGTTTATGTTTTAAACTATCTTTGAAGTAAGGTTCAAGAGGATTTTCATGGAGTTATAAATATGTAAGTGTAATTGAACTTTCTTAGCTCTTAATTGAAGTATTTATGTTTAACTAATGTTTTTAAACTATTTAGTAGATTGAAAACATGACAAGCCAAGTACGATCTCCAACACTATCGATCTTCTCCAAAATGGAAACCTGTAAAGGTAAATTTGAATTCATTTTTTTTTAACAATTTATGTTCATTCGACTTCTTTATAACAATTTAACAATTGTTTTTAACTTCTTTATATGCAGTGCCCTCGTCAATTAGATTCTGTAGGATGCGGGTACTATGTGCAAAAGTATAAACACGAAATAATGCATAATCCTACTATTCCCATTACTAGCCTCGTACGTAAATTATATATTTTTTATATGGTACTAGCTTTAATTTAATAAATGGACGTAAACTTATGTTGAATTTATCTTTTTTTTTTTTCCTTTTTGTAGTTCAATACAAAAGATGCATATACGCAAGGAGAGATCGATGTAATTCGGACCCAATGGGCAAGTTTTGTTGGCTGATTTGTGTAAGGACGTAATTCTTGTTTTTTGTCTCAATAGAATGTAAATGCTAGCTTAGAATGAATGTAAAATTATCTAACCATGATCTTTATGAATGGAATTAGTACTAATTGATATTTGTGAATGAGAGAAATGATGGCTTGGTGTAAGTATTCTATGAAAGTCTGGTTCTGGTATTGTGATTCTTGTTTGTGGATAAATTCATAGGTGGAAGACAAATATTGATGGGCTCGCCATGCAAATTTTTTTTTATACTTTTTAATATAAAACAATGACGGACATTTCCTGACCCAACACGAGACATATAATGTTATTTTTAACTTATTTGACCAAAAAAAAGGATTCGGCAATGGAATTTAAAAAAAAACGGACAGATTCAGGCTTCAATGTCGGTTAAGAATTAAAAAAAAAAACACAGGCTTTAATGTCGGTTGCAACCGACAAGCTTTAATAACTAAAGACCTTTAATGTCGGTTGCAACCAACATTAAAGACCTTCAATGTCGGTTGCAACTGATATTAAAGACCTTTAATGTCGGTTGCAATCGACATTGAAGGCTGTGTTATTGGTGTTATTGAATCCCTTTAATGTCGGTTTTAAACCGACATTAAAGGCAACCGACATTAAAGGGCTTTAATAACACTATCTTTAATATCGGTTGTCAACCGACATTAAAGTCCGAATTTCTTCTAGTGTGTTGGCCTTTAACCTCACCTTCCAAACCCTTCCAAACCCTTGCCGTCGTTTGTTGTCCGTCATCCATTCGCGTATAGGTCGATCCGATCATTGGCATTGTTTTCTCGTTCGTGTGTAGGTCAATCGGTCGTCGCTCTGTTCGTCATGGGTTTCTCATTTGCTGTGGTTCATCGCTTCCCCATCGAACTCTCTTTAACCAACACAGCAGTAGATTCGCGCTGCTGACTCCCAATCTCTCTTTCTCACTCTCACCAATCTGTAGCCCACATGCTAGATCTAGCTGCTGGAATTCGTCACCTCTCGCTGGAGTTTGTTTGGTAATATTTTGGAAGTTTTATTTGTTTTTCTTAGAGTTTTTTGAATACCTCTACTTGTTTCTCTCGACCACGGATCTAACGGAAGTGCAACTCCATCTTGCCGGATCTGATTGTTGTTCAACTCGGCTCACCTGATCTAGATACATTCGCCACACATTTGCCAAATCTTTCACTTCTTTTTCTTATTATATTCATCTTTATGTGTTGTAAACGGAAAGACCCTTAGACGATGAATAGAATAGCAGTAAATGATCAGGTCACAACGGTCGAGCAAAGAACAAAACCTGCAAAACAGAAGCTCTATAAGCTGAGTCGCGGAGCTAGCTCTCTTTAAGACGTTTTGCGGCTCTGCCCAAATGTGGAAGCAAGTTAAGAATACTTCCACGTCATCCCCAGGATAAATTAGGCAAAAAAAAAAAAATCGATTAGAAATGCACCAATAAAAAGCGACTGGAAAAAGCGAGGGCGGGTTGGAAAAAGCGACCGGAAAAAGCGAGGGCAGGACAAAAAAAGCGAAGATCGCACTGCGAAGGGACCAAGTTATTCCAGTTTATTTATTAAAAGAGATAAAAATAATAATATTTTTATTCATACACACACATAGCGCCATGCCACGCCACGCCCGCCCGACCGGACGGCGGCGACACATTTGTGAGACGTCCACCATGAAGGAACTCTTAAACAAGAGAATCCATGTGCGGAAGCGGATCTTTCTGATTTCGTTGTGACAGAATTACCACACATACAATCAAACAAACAGATATGCATTGTAACACTAATTACTGGCATGTTTTAACAACTAAATACAAAAGACTGAGAGAAACGTACTAGTTGAAGACAATCTTCAATCAAACTCAGTCCAGCGAAAGCGAACTTCTCTACTCTCTTTATCATCTAGCAAACAATCGCCTAATAGCACCACAGTCGTCTACACGATCAGCAATGCATGAACCAACAACAACCAGGGACGACACCACCAATTGAAGCCCTCAGTACTCTCGTAGTGAGAATCCAAAGGGTGGACTTTGATGGAATTGGTAGAGGGACGAGGAAAAGACGATCGTGTAGTACGAATAAGAAAGTGATTTGTAATATGAGATATTTTATTCACTTCAGTCTATGAAATATGAGATATTTTAATTACATTAACCACAAACCAATAAACTAAGATCCCTGATTATCGTTGTAACTTAAGCATATATGTGGAGACATACAACTGGATCGTGCTTTAAGTGATAACCTAAATGGTCTGTAGTATATGGATAAAGGAGGGAAACCTTATCCTGGTGGCACTACGAGTGTAGCCCACTTTGTAGATGTTACAAGTGTTGTAAAGTGCTACAAATGGTCTGGTCCTGACCATTCATGTATAGACATGCGAGCGGGGATGCTCTATACAAAGGAGTTTGTATAAGACCTGACCACGAAATGTTTAGTCTCGTTATATAACGCCGTTCATGACAGAGACTTTCATTTCACTAGGATGACCATAGGTAACATGACCTTAATCCTAAGTGAGTTAGAAAATCCTGCCTTTGAAGGTGGTTCTTTAATTTGCATGGGTGTGACTTGCCAGATCACCGACTTAAACCTACCACTTTGGGGATTCTTCTGATTGTGTAGCTGGGAACTTAGCTACACAAGACGAAATTCACTCCTTCCCCGAAGTAAGGATAAGTAGATAAATTGCTCTCTTAAGGGCTGATTTTGGGGCTTAAACAATGTGATGTCACACTTTCTCTTGGCTCGAGAAGGGTTTACTCATAGTAGGACTATGATGTATTGTTCATTAGAGGAATCAATGGTACGTAAGGAGTTAGATGTAACTATGTTCATTAGAGGAATCAATGGTACGTAAGGAGTTAGATGTAACTACATGGGCAAAACGGTAATTGGCCCAGCTGTACTTACGAGCGATTTGTGAAGGGTCATCATACTGTTGATTGGTTATATCCAATGGACATAGAAATATATCTGTAGTGCGAAGAGTGCAGCTGTCAGTCTTTATTGGAGTGTCCGGCAGTTAACGGATGGTGAATATTGTGATTAAAGAGTTTAGTCAGTTATTCACGTACCATTGGAGCTTCAAGCTACAGGTCCATAAGGTCCTCTTGGTAGCTTAATGGATTCATGTTGAGAATCAGTTTTTGGGTTAGTTTGAAGTGTTCAAATTAACAAGAGGGAATTTGATTATATATGATATAGTTAAGCTGATTCAATTATATGTGATATAATTGATTTGATGTATTAAATACATAAATTGGAGGAATCAATATAAATATGATTTATATTAAATGCCAATGGTTTATATGTTACATGTGATGTGATATTAAAACTATAGGTTATAAATATAATATGATAAATTAGTTATTATATTTATTTATAACAAATTAATTATGAGATAATTGATTTCGATTTATTCTCCAATAACCAGCTTAGTGGTTGGTTATAGACAGTTTATGGCAACCAGTGAGATAAAGTGAAAATGGTTTTCATTTTGTTAAAAAAAACACAACATTACACGCGCAAGAAGAATCAAGTTATACAATAACTTGGTTGAGAGAGTAAACGATCGTTTGAGTTTACCTACATGATAGTGACTCGTCTACTAAATGATTGAGTACCCAAGTCTATACGATAGACTACTTCCATCTCCCATTTACTCGATCGTCTACCCGATTGTCTAAATCCTCCTTTTCTCTAACAAATCCATACAGAGCTCACACCTCCTAGATTCTCATACCGAGAATACCAAGGTAGGCTCGTGGTAGTGTCAAGTTGCTGTTCGAGTGTCAAGTGTTGAGTTTTACTCGATTGTGTTTGAGGTTTACTAGTTCGTGCAGTTTGCTGGTTTGTTCGTGTTGTTGGACGCTTTGCTGATTGATCAAGAGAATACGAGAAAAAAAGTTCTTTAAGGGTATGTTCACTCGATCCCTTTGTGTTAATTTTATGAATCATGCTATAATTTAGAGTTAATGTATAACTATTATGTGTTAGATTGTAAATGTTGATGTTCTTCCAGGATGGGATTTGGAACGATCTGTTTTCACTCATTGGTTCTCTTCTTCAAGAGTTCCTTCATGCCTGCTATATTAAAGATATAGCCACTTGTAGCCTTTGAATCATCGAAAGAGAGTTCCAGTCAGCATCGCTGAACCCTTCCAGGACAGTGGAAAACTTTTGATAATGTAATCCTAGATTTTTGGTTTTCTTCAAGTACCTCATTACCCTTTCTATAGCATTCCAATTTTCTTTACTAGGTCTACTTGTAAACCTTCAAAGTAATCTTATAGCGTAAGCTATGTTAGGCCTAGTGCAGTCAGCAGTATATCTAAGACTGCCTATGATGCTCACATACTGAGATTGATTAACACTATCACCAGTTTTCTTGAACAACTTAACACTAGGGTCATAAGGAGTACAGACTGGTTTATAATCGAAGTAATTATATTTTTTTAGAATCTTTTATATATAGTGAGATTGATCCAAATAAATTCCCTTTTCAGACCTATTCACTTTTATGCCTAAGATTACATTAGCTTCTTCTAAGTCTTTCATGGCGAAATTTGCACTTAATATTGATTTCACATCATTTATGACGTGCAAGTTTGACCCAAAGATCAACATATCATCTACATCTAGACACAAGATAGTGCAAAGATTATTTTCAAACTTATAGTAGATGCATTTGTCACTTTCATTAACCTTGAAACCTTTAGATAGGATAAGGTCGTCAAATTTTTCATGCCATATCTTAGGAGCTTGTTTTAGTCCATAGAGAGATTTGTCTAATTTATACACCTTATTTTCTTGACCATGGACTACAAAACCCTCAGGTTGTTCCATGTAAATCTCTTTTTCAAGTTCACCATTTAGGAAAGTGGTCTTTACATCCATCTGATGTACTACAAGGTTATAAAGGACAACAAGAGAAAACAAGACACATGTTGAGGTAATTGTAGTGATAGGGGAGAAGGTATCAAATAAATCTACGTTTTCTCTTTGTCTAAAGCCCTTTGCCACTAACCTAGCTTTAAATTTGTCAATAGTTCCACCAGGTCTAAGTTTCTTCCTTGAATCATTTTACACCCTATTGCCTTGCAATCTTGGGGTAGATCTACTAAGTGCCAAGTCCTATTTGACTCAAGTGAGTCCATCTCATCATTTATGGCTTCTTGCCATAGGTTGGCATCTATTGAGGATAGGGCAGCTTTTAGATCTTTAGGATCTTTTTCTACATTATAGGTTAGGAAGTCATTCCCAAAAGCTTTGGCAGTTCTAGCTCTTTTGCTTCTTCTAGGTTTTGGATCGGTTTCCTCTCTAGGGTTAGGATTTCTAACTAGGGTCAGACCACTTGATCCTGAGCCCCCACTATTCTTTGATTTAAAAGAAAATCTATCTTCAAAAAAGTCGGAATCATTTGACTCAATGATCACTTGGTTCACTAGATCATAGAACCTATTGGCTTTACTATTTAAGGAATAACTTATAAAGACACACTCATAAGCTCTACTAGCCAACTTTCTCATTTTTGGGTCTGAAATCCTTACAAAGGCTATACAACCCCTGTTCTAAAATAAGACAAGTTTTGTTTCTTATTCTTGAGAATTTCGTTAGGTGAAGTTTTGTTTTTAGACTTTGGGATTCTATTTAGGACATAACACACGCTAAGGATGATTTCACTCCACCAATAAGACGTAGCTACTAAACTAAGTAAAATAGCAACTACTAGCTCAGCTAAAGTTCTATTTTTTCTTTCGGCTTTTCCATTGATTTCAGGAGAATAAGGTGCAGTCTTTTCGTGTATTATTCCATGTGAGTTACAGAACTCACTAAAACTGTCTGAGTCATACTCAGTTCACCTATCACTACGAAGTCTTTTAACATTTCTATTAAACTGATTCTCAACTTCAGAAACAAATAGTTTGAAGGCTTCAAAAGCACCACTTTTGTTTTTCAACAAATATACTAAAGTAAAATCAGAGCAGTCATCAATAAAAGTAATGAAATATCTTTTACTGTTCCTAGTCAAGATGCCATTAAATTCACATAATTCAGAATGAATTAAATCTAGAGGCTCAAAAATCCTAAGTACAAATTTATGCAGAGTTTTAGTAATTTTAACCTGACTACAATACTTGCATTTATCAAATTCATTCGTGGATAACTTAGGTATCATTTCCAGCCTAATCATGTTACTAATTAAATTCTTATTCACATGACAGAGTCTAGCATGCCATACATTCATAGAACACAACATATACATAGAAGATGTTATTTTATTAAGGTCTAAACTTAATTTGAACATTCCCTCAGTTGCATACCATTTCCCTACGAATACATTATTTTTGGTAAGGGTATATAGGTCTGCCTCTATAGTTTGAGTAAACTCGACTTTGTTGAGGAGATAGCTTGAGACCAAATTCTTTTTTTTTTTTTTTTTTTTTTTTTTTTTTTTTTTCAGAGCATGCAGGATGTCCTTCAACGTAAGGGCCTTCCTAGAGGTAAACTTCAGTTCCATCTCGTTAATTAGAGAGTATTGTTGTTATCACCAATAGGTTTGGGGGGTTTTTACGCTTCTCTTTGTACTTTGAGCATTAGTCTCTTTTCATTATACCAATAGGCTTTGGGGTTCTTAGTCCTTTATTTCATCAATCAATTAAATTAATTTCTTATTCCAAAAAAAAAAAAACAAACCTCATCCTGGATATACACAATTTGATAAGATGTCAAGGGTTCCTGAGTTCCTTACATGGAAATCTTTTGTTTATGGGAACCCAACTTTCATTTAAAAAGATGGAAGAATACAACGACATAAATGTTAGGGAAGATGCCAAGCTGGCAAAGTCAGTAAGTCAATAATGCCATCTCACACTCCAAGGTCCTCATCAGCAAAAGAGTCCACGTATGAAGAATTACTTTAGAATCTTATTGTTATATTTTAGCGCAACATAATTTATTCCCTTCTCTCTTATTGGGCCATTTGTACTCTATTTTATGAATATTTGTATTATTTCTGATTATTCTTTTGGAACCGTAAATTAGGTAATCAAATGTATATAAGAGAAACTTTTGCACCTCTCTGAATAAAAACAAGAAATGCAGAGCAATTCTCTTAATTCTTGAAATTCTTCAAACATTAAGTTGGTATAAGAGCTCTCAATGGTCAATGCTAGTGAAAATTTTGTCGAAAATCCCAAGGTCACCGGATTTAGCAACTCACCGTTAAATCAGCTCTTGAATCAAATCACAAGCGTAAAGCTCGAAAGAGGAAATTTTATGTTATGGAAGACGACGATGCTTCCAACTCTGTGAAGCTATAAATTGGAAGAGAATATCTCAGGTAAGACCCCTTGTCCTTCAATGTTTGTTTCATTATCTATGAGTGAATTGGCCGAAGCAAGTGTCAAAGCATCAAGCTTAGTGACAGAAAAAGTTATTAATCCTCTTTATAAAGCTTGGGTCATTGTAGATTAGCTGCTTTTGGGCTAGTTATACAACTCTATGTCCTTGAAGTTGTTGTACAACTTATGGATTTTGAAAGTGCAAAAGCTTTGTAGGAAACGATTTAGGAATTATGATAATTTGGCACAGGCAAGTAGCCTAGTCCCAACCAGATAGTTGGTTTCTCAAGTGTTACTTGGCTGGACGAGGAGTACAACCCTGTGGTGGTTATGATTCAAAGTAAGCCTGATATCTCATGGCTTGATATGCAGTTTGAGCTATTGTCATTTGAGAAAAGACTTGAGCATCAAAACACAACAAAGGCTAATGGATTGTATGCACATAATGCCTCAGCCAACGTGGTCTATAACAAAGGAGTAGGAAGTTCAAAGCCTCAGAATCAAGGAAGTAATCAAGGTAACAACAGAAAACAAAAATACAGTGGTTAGAGAGGTAGCTTTGGTTATAATGGCAATTTCAATAGAAATAGAGGTCGAGAAAGAGGCCGAGGAAGTTGACCTACATGTCAGGTGTGCTCAAAATATGGTCATGTAGTTGATGTCTATTACCATAGGTATGATCGAGAATTTTTGCTTGTTCAGAATCAAGGGAAAGGCAATGGAACCCTTGCTTCAAATGGAAACAACCCATCTGCTTTTGTAGCCTCACAGAATAATCATCTGTTTATAGCTATTCCAAAAATGGTTGGTGATAAAAATTGGTATGCTAATAATGGGGCAACCAATCATGTAATAGAAAACTTCAACAACATTGCCAATCCTACTGACTATGGAGGTAAGGAATTGGTCACTGTAGGTAATGGTGATAAGTTGAATATATCTCATGTAGTAAATTCATGCTTGACTAATGATAAGTGCAAACTTAGTCTAGTAAATATGCTTTGTGTGCCTGATATTGCTAAGAACCTAGTAAGTGTTTCTAAACTTACTCACGATAATGATATATTTATGGAATTTCATGGTAATTGTTGTCTCAGTAATGACAAGGCTATGGGTAAAGCATTGTTTAGAGGAATAAATGATGCAACAATAGAGTCAGTAGACATTTCTAAAAGAGGAGGTCATTATATGAATCAGCTGGTGAACAAAAATAATGATTTAGCAGCATTTGTTATGTCTGGTGATGGAATCAAGATTAATGTTGTTAAGTCTAAAGTTGTGTAGCATAGACAGGTTGGTCATTTGTTGTCTAGAGTGTTAAAATTATACTTAATAGTTGTTATCTGTTGGTTAAATCTAATGAAGAGTCTCTGTTTTACGAATCTTGTCGATATGGAAAAGCTCATACGCTACCATTTCCTAATTCTCAATCTTGTGCGTCTGATAAATTTGAACTCATTCACACTGATATTGGGGACCAGCACTAGTTACATTGTCAAATGGTTTTTGCTACTATGTACTATTTTTAGATGATTTTAGCAAATATGTGTGGCCGTATCCACTTAAACAAAAATCTGATACTCTAGCAGCCTTCACTCATTTTGTGCAGGTGGATAAAACAAAATTTCACAAATATATTAAAAAGTTACAATCAGAAAAAGGAGGTGAATGCACTCATATTCATCAGTTGTGTATGAGAGGATAGATTCTCGGTTCTCATGTCCTTATACACCAGCCCAAAATGGTAGAGCAGAAAGGAAACACAGGCATCTTATTGAAACAGGACTCGCATTATTAGCACAAGCTTCTATGCCTCTAAAGTTCTGATGGGACGTGTTTCTCATGGCCGCAACTCTGATAAATGGCTTGCCAACATTGGTTCTTCATGGTAAATCTCCTCTTGAAGTAATGTTTCATAAAAAGCTTGAATTTACTAATCTTCACACCTTTGGCAATGCATGTTATCAATGCTTAAGACCATATCAAAGACACAAGTTTCAGTTTTTAAGGGTTATGCTAAAATCTAATGTAGATCAATGCGTTTATTTTTTTAACAAATATGTCAAATAGCGTTTTTTCATTAGTTCCCTTTTCTAGTTTAATCGATTTTAGTTACATGACGTGGAAAGAATTCATTAAAATGTTTTTCGTGGTAAATGACCTCAAAATTGTCATGACCGAGGTTTGTTCTCAAGTCTCAACCCCTGATGCACCACGAAATGTTCGTTATGAATATGAGGTGTGGATGAAGGCTAATTCTAAGGCTTGAGTTCACATTTTGGCAAGCATACCTGATGCGTTGGCCAAAAGGTTTGAGAGTATGGTCACTGCACGTGAGATCATGCAATCGATGCGAGAATTTTTTGGACGAAAGTTCTCACAATTCAAGCAAAAGGGGATTGATGACAATGAAACCAGTAGTGTTAGCTCCCAAGTAATCTCCAGTCTATATTGAATGTCAAGGGACTAACACAAAAAGAAGTTGTTGCCAAATTTCATGAGGTTCATCGACGAAGATTGTCCTTTGAGATGAAACTTGGAGTTTTTGATTGTGAAGCTGATCCTACTACTCTCTAGAAAAGAAAGAACTCCGAAGAAAATAATTATGATTTATTTGTCTTAGAGATGTGCTTAGTAGAGAATGATGATTCTGCCTGGATAGTTGATTTATGAGCTACTAACCACGTATGTTCTTCTCATCAAGGGTTTAATTCATGGAAACAATTGGAAGCTTGAGAGATGACTCTTAGGATCAGTACTGGTGAGGCCGTTTCAGCTATTACTGTAGGCAGGCTTAAGTTATTTTTAGTCAAGAAACGATATATGTTATTGGATGACGTATATGTAGTTTCTCATATCGAGAGGAACCTAATTTCTATTTATTGTCTAATTGAACAAAAGTATTCCATTTCCTTCTCCGAGAATAAAGTATTTATTTTTAAGAATGGAATGGAGTTAGGTTTTCATTCAATAGAAAATAATTTATATGTACTAAGGCCGTTAGTTATAAAAGCCGTGCTCAATATTGAAATGTTTAAAACAACAACAACTATGAAAATACCGAGAGTTTCTCCTAAAGAAAATGCCCATCTTTGGCATCTGAAGTTAGGTCAAATCAATCTTAATAGGATTGAGAGGTTGGTGAAAAGTGGACTTGTAAATGGTTTAGAAGAGAACTCTTTGCCTGTATGTGAGTCATGCCTTGAAGGCAAGATGACCAAACGATCGTTTACTGGAAAAGGTTATAGAGCCAAAGAAACCTTGGAGCTTATATATTCAGGCCTATATGGTCCAGTGAATGTAAGAGCATGAGGAGAGTATGGATATTTCATCTCTTTCATAGATGATTATTCAAGATATGGGTATTGATGCGTTATTTTATGAGGTGAAATTATAAAATGAAATGCAGTGATAGAAATATGTTGAGCAACAAGTTTTCTCAGCGGAATCCAAGTATAAATTCCACCGAGTTTCCTGGTAAGTCCAGGGTCGAACTCAGGGACTAAGGAAAACGGTATGTGGTGATAGTTTTCAAGAAGACTTTGCGGTAACCAATCAATCAAATAGTTGTTTTGGGTTGTTGTTGTGGTGTAAAATAAATGTATGCGGCGGAGTTACGAAAAGAGTAGATAATATGGAAGATGCGATGAATATATGATGAACGGGTTGAGAAGGTTTCAGCTAACACATCCTAAGATGCGTTCATGTTATGCGATCATGCAACACACATACAATATCAAATCATCTCTCGACACAAATGCTACGGCTTCAAATACTAGAACGCATGTGATATATGTGATGAGTCTATAGGACCTACACATAAGCCTCTATTCTTATCTATGCGATAACAAAATGACACACACACAAATAAGGCAACCACATAATATCATAATTTATCTCTAGGGTGCATACGAAGCAGGTTGGCAAATAGAGCTTATCTCTAAGTCCCTATCTTTTGCTTATGCAGATCTAATCTTGCTCTCTCGAGTTTAGATTCTAACCTAGCTATCTCAAGTCTTAGGTTCTTTCTTTAGACTCTCTCTCGAGTAGCTCTAAAGGGATGTTGGGCACAATATAAAAAAAGATAATCGCATGCGATGAAGATTCTAGATCATGTTTGCTTAGTTCTTCTCAACCCATTCGATAAATTTAGCTACTCATGCGTGCTTTTAAGAGAGTGAACAGATGTAGATAAAAAAGTTCCATTGTATAGATATAGAGTTGAAAGACAAAATAACAATGTAAGATGAGAATAAAGAGCCTGGTAGCAATCTCTTGCTTCTCAAGGCTTTTACACTTTCTTTTCTTCTATGTTCAAATTATAGTCTCGCTCTCGCGAGAGTCGGCCCACTCTCTACTTTTCCACGCCTCTGGGTTCTCTCTCGAGTTGCCCTAAGCGATCTTCCGGTGTCTCTTCCCTTCTCTCGCTCCGCCTTCATAATCAAAAGGAAAACTATGAACAAGACTATTCTATCTAAGGGAAAATTCTCTAACTGTCCGTATTCCTCTTCGGAAGGTTGCCTTCAGTATTTATAGAGCTTCGGGGTGAAAGGCGCTTCTCTCTTATGATTGCACTGATGGGATGGCTTTAATTCCCTATCTGATGCACTGAATATTTGTCACCGAAAAGCTGAGTGTACTTGCTATTGTTAGCGGCTTGTCAACTTAATTTAGACTTGACCGTCATCAGCTTTTTGTCCCATCGTGATTAATTATGCTTTTCACCCAAATGCGGCCACCAAGTTGCGTCGGCTCTATGCGGCAATCATTCTTGAGTAGATGTTTGTGAGCACAAATCACCACAAAGCCTTGCGGTAATGCTGTGCTCGACCGTTGCTTTCTTGTGATCGCACTTTTTGCTTTGCGTCAATGCATATTCTGCACAAAAATACAAAAGTTAACTGTTTTCATGCGATGAACGCATGTGGCCACAATGTTACAAACTTAATGCTTTTTGGAAGCAATTTTATATATTTTATCAACGCAAACCTGTATTATTTAATAACTTAGCACTGTAATAACGTGCATTTCTGCCCATTATCAGGTATCTATACCTAATGCAACATAAGTCTAAAGCTTTTGAAAAGTTCAAGGAGTACAAGACTGACGTTGAAAACTTGTTAGGTAAAAAGATAAAAACACTACGATCTGATCTTGGTGGAGAGTATATGGACTTAAGATTCCAAAACTATATGATAGAACATGGAATTACGTCCTAACTCTCTGCCCCTGGTACACCTCAATAGAATGGTATATCAAAAAGAAGAAATAGAACCTTGTTGGACATGGTTCGGTGTATGATGAGCTATGCTCATCTTCCTGACTCGTTTTAGGGATACACAGTAGAGATTGCAGTTTATATATTGAACAATGTTCCCTCAAAGAGTGATTTTGAAACACCTTTTGAGTTATGGAGAGGTCGTAAAGGCAGTTTATGTCACTTCAGGATTTGGGGATGTCCAGTCCACGTGCTAATGACAAATCCCAAAAAGTTAGAATCTCGTTCAAAAGTATGTCTATTTATAGGCTACCCCAAAAAACGAGAGGTGGATACTTCTATGATCCAAGTGAGAATAAAGTGTTTGTATCGACAAACGCTACCTTCTTGGAAGAAGACCATGATGCTTGAAAATTGTGATGTGTTATGCGGTGAACATGCAAGTTTCCCTAATAAGACCTAAGTATAAGCCTTTTAGGTTTCCTGGTAAGTCCAGGGTCGAACATAGGGACTATTATGTAAATATGCGACAATCACTTTGATTCTCTTGCGGTAGTAAAAACAAATGAAGTGGATGGTGTTTTGATTAAGGTTTTTCCTATGCGACGGAGTTTGAACGAAGAGTGATGAGCGCGTAGAGTTACAATGAGTATGCGATGATGGGGTTGAGAAGGGGTTTAGCTAACATTTCCTAAGATTGTGCACAAGCTATGTAGTCATGCTACACATAAATTTAGTACTACATTTCTCAATGCAGAATGCCATTATTCCTATTTCTAGGACGCATGCGATATGTATACGAAAGAGTCGATAGGACTTATTTCTAAGCCTCTACTCTTATCTATGCGATGATGAATGATGCACACATAAAACAAGGTGACCACATACAATCATTCCTATTTCTAGGGTGCATGCGATGTGTAGATAGCAATAAAGCTTATGTCTAAGTCTCTATTTCTTGCTTATGCGATTCTAATCCGACTCTCTCAAGCCTATATTCTAATTTGACTCTTTCAAGCCTAGATTCTATCTTTCGACTACTGATGAGTGGAAATTGGAAGTCAATCTTACTCGACAACCAACTTCCCATGGACGCAGTATGTGATGCATGTTCCTAAGATATGCGTTGATAGTCATGCGTCGATGGTCATGCGTTGGAATGAAAATTGCGTTAACGAATGTATGTGATGATCATGCGTCCTGTCACAAGTTTTCTTACGTTCATGCCAAGTATAACATGAAGCAAGTTTCTCGGGTAATCCGAGGTCGAACACAGGGACTTGTAACTATATGTTTGTAGTGATGTGCATGTGGCGGTTGAATAAAAGAATGGAGGGGATATTGCTACGTTAATCCTACTCCTACTCCTATCTAACAGACAACACAATGAGAATATGCACGAAAGGTAGAGATGCGACCAACCTTGACATGAAATAAATGTATGGGAAATAGATAAAATGCAGAGATGTTTTCATTGCAACACTTAAAAGTGACTGCGAGGGCAACCCTAGTCAATGCAAGCCAATGCGCTCATGCTACACTCGTGCACGACAAGTCATTTTCCAATGGAAATGCGGTGCTCCTAAGTCTAGGACGCATGTGTTGAATGCAAAAGTGTATATAGAGCTTATACCTAAGTCTCTACTCTTTTCCTATGCGATGATGCAAAATGCACACAACGCTGTGGTGACTGCACTCAATCGTATCCTATCTCTAGGATGCATGCGATGCGTTAATAAAAAATAGTGCTCATTCCTAAGTGCCTATCTCTTGTATTATGTGTTCTAATCTGACTCTCCCGAGCCTAGATTCTGACTTGACCTTCCCAAGCTTAGATCCTGTCCTTAGACTACCCTCCCGAGTATCCCTAATGGACGAATGAAGCATAGATACTACAAGAAAATCACATGAACTTGGTTGATGCAAGGTTGCTACTATCCCTAGTAAACAACGCAAACCAAGCTTAATGCGTCCAACCATCTACCTTCCCGGGCAGCTGATTGTTGCTGACTTTACTTATAGACAAGCAATGCGTTAGCCTATAGACAGGCGTTGCAGTAGCTTCACACTAAGCAAATAAGGTTACTCACACACTCGCATAACGCACACCTCTTGGTGGGTTGCTACATGCTTCATAACCCTAATCCACATGACCAAGTATGCAATACCTAAGCAATCCCATTAAGTGTTGCAATGAAAGTAAAGATGCTAAGCAAGAAGATGAAGATGGAGTCGAAGGAACAAAGAAATGCATTGAAAATAATTGTATTAATCCCTTAATTCCAAATGTCATACAATACATTAAGGTTGCTGATGGTGCCATGGATGGGCGGAGGAGCTGACTCTCTCGAGATCTAACTTTGGTTGAAGGCTCCGGTCGTCACTTAGAATGGATGAAGGAGGTGAAGAACTTTCAGACGTCTTCTCACACATTTTGTCTGGATCGCGGGGAAAATCCCAGGTTGAGGGATAATCTCCCGGATGATTGAATTTCAGCTCTTTGGCCTCTATTTATAGAGTTTGGGTCACCGACAACATTAATTGGACAGCTCTGAGTCTGACATTCGGTGTGTTCGTCCTTTCTGAACCTCTGCCACTAACAACGTGGTAGGTGAAATGACAACATCATCTTTAGATTTTCTCAAGGTAGATGCGTTGATGCGTTCATTCCACCTACCTTGCGTTGATCCCAGAGTTGCATTGTCGTGCAGCCGCAATCAGTCAATGACCGCATTCGCTTAATACCGCAACTCTACACGATGACCGCATTGACTTGATGAGCACAACTCTCATGCAGTGGACGCATACGGCTGATTACCGCAACATCCATGCATTGATCGATGCGTTTGCCCTTGCGATGGAGTGTTTCTTTGCATGCGGTTGTCTATGCGGTGGTCCAGTTTCCGCGTTTGCACTCATTTCCTGCATTAGCTACAAAGATAGAACATTGAACGCATAATTAACGCAAAATAACGGGTTAGCTGAGATTCGACATGTTAATCGACGCAAGCTCATATTCTATTGAATTCCTATCATGATCGACGCATATTCTGCCTAATAACCTTCATAATTCTAAGTAAAAGGCCTAAGATGACACCCCCAAACTTAAAATCATGCTTGTCCTCAAGCATGCCTTATACTCTAGAAATTCTAACTCACCTTCATGCTTTTCTTTGCGATGACCAGCTTCTCAGAATATAATTTACACACACCCGTGACCATCATCGCAATACTCTCCTCCATTTAGGCCGCTTCTTCAAAAAGATCTTGCCTAAGTTAAATCCTGCAAGCCTTTGCTAAAAAACTTTTATTCATTCACCGCTTTGTGTTTAGCTTTTGAGAATGCGTTCATACAAAATACTTCAAAACTTTGCGATGGTTTATTCAAATGCGGCGTTGAACCTAGTTACGCCCTTCGTTTTGGCTTACCCCCACGTGTGTCATGCGGGCATCCAACTTCGGTTGCGCTCCATATTCAATTTCAACTCTTGTCTCTTTTGAAGCTTACGACAGATAGAGAAGTTGTGGTTATGCGTTGATCCTAGCGACTTGCCTTCGTTTTGGCTTGCCTTCACATGTGTCATGCGGACATCCAGCTACGAGCAAGTGCCTTTCATAACTTAACTCTTATCAACAAGGGTTTCCCCATTGCGTTGATAGTGGAGTTATTATTCTCAAAATCTCACTTCAACTTTTTTTTTTAAACAAATGATTGCAATATAATGAACGCAATTCTCCGAGACCGCTGCCACCCTCAAACTTAGAGGTTGGCAGCGTTCTCACCGCAAAGATAAAGACAAAATTACAAAAATGCGTTAATAAATGTTTGAACAAAGGTCTGCACAAGATAAAACGCAAGACTTTCAAAATTTGAAGAAGCTATTAGAAGTAAAGAATGCCTTGCATTGATTGGTTAGAAAATGCGGTGAACTATACGTACCATCATAGAAACATCGCAAAACAACACAATCAGGAAAAAGAGAATTTCAAAAGGATAAGGCATACAAGATAACAGGAAAAGACCTTAGGCGGAACAACGCATGCGCTCATGCATTGGAATCCACGTGATTGAAGGCATGCGTTGAAGGGGTGAAAGGTATTCTTCCATTAAACTACGAACCGAGGAGACTTATTGTTGCACCTACAAGAGAAAACATACCACAACTAAGTAAGTAACCATATATCCAAAATAATAAAATAAAGAACCTATACTAAGAAAGCAAGTTAAAGATAGAGTAGAAGATGTCCCTGGAAAAATAAGAGTGTTGTCACTGCAAGGAGTCTTCCATGCAGGAGATGGTTCTCAACTGCTTGGGTCAAGTTGCCCTGACCATTAGAACTTCCGGCAATTGTTGGATGCATGTTGGCCACCATAAGCTTAGAACTGCCTTAAGTTCTTTTGCGACTGATTGCCCTTCTACCTTGGGGTTAACATTGGCTTTTAGCGCATCGCCTACATTTCAATATTGTTTGTAACCTGGTCGCACAAGCTGTAATAATCCCAAGATAAAAAGTTTGCTCGTAGAGACACAAAACTTAACAAACATTTAGCTGTCAAGTCCCCGGCAACAGCGCCAAAAACTTGATGAGTGGAAATTGGAAGTCAATCTTACTCGACAACCAACTTCCCTTAGACGCGGTATGCGATGCATGTTCCTAAGATATGAGTTGATAGTCATGCGTCGATGGTTATGCGTTGGAATGAAAATTGCGTTAACGAATGTATGCGATGATCATGCATCCTGCCACAAGTTTTCTTGCGTTCATTCCAAGTATAACATGAACACAAGTTTCTCATGTAATCCGAGGTCGAATATAGGGACTTGTAACTATATGTTTGCGGTGATGTGCATGGAGTAGTTGAATAAAAGAATGGAGGGGATATTGCTACGTTAATCCTACTCCTACTCCTATTTAACAGACAACGTAATGAGAATATGCATCAAAGGTAGAGATACGACAAACCTTGACATGAAATAAATGTATGGGAAATAGATAAAATGTGGAGATGTTTTCATTGCAACCCTTAAGAGTGACTGCGAGGGCAACCCTAGTCAACGTAAGCTAATGCACTCATGCTACACTCATGACTGATTGAGCCTAGATTCTGACCTGACCTTCCCAAGCCTAGATCCTGTCCTTAGACTACCCTCTCGAGTATCCCTAATGGACGAATGAAGCATACATTCTACAAGACAATCACATGAACTTGGTTGACACAAGGTTGCTACTATCCCTAGTGAACAACGCAAACCTTGCTTAATGCATCCAACCACTTACCTTCCCGGGCAGTTGATTGTTGCTGACTTTACTTATAGACAAGCAATGCGTTAGCCTATAGACAGGTGTTGCAGCAGCTTCACACTAAGCAAATAAGGTTACTCACACACTCGCGTAAGGCACACCTCTCGGTGGGTTGCTACATGCTTCATAACCTTAATCCACATGACCAAGTATGCAATACCCAAGCAATCCCACTAAGTGTTGCAATGAAAGTAAAGATGCTAAGTAAGAAGATGGAGATGGAGTCAAAGGAATAGAGAAATGCATTGAAAACAATTGTATTAATCCCTTAATTCCAAATGTCATACAATACATTATAGAAAGAGAAAGGAAAAGAAATGACCGGCTAGAAGCAAAGCTTTGCTTCCAACGGATGTGTGTCAAGGCTGCCAGTGGTGCCATGGATGGGCGGAGGACTGATTCTCTCGAGATCTAACTCCGGTCGAAGGCTCCGGTCATCACTCGGAATGGATGAAGGAGGTGAAGAACTTTCAGGCGTGTTCTCACGCATTTTGTCTGGATCGCGGGAAAAATCCTCGGTTGGGGGATAATCTCTTAGATGATTGAATTTCAGCTCTTTGGCCTTTATTTATAGAGCTTGGGTCATCGACAGCATTAATTGGACTGCTCTGAGTCTGACATTCGTCGTGTTCGTCCTTTCTAAACCTCTGCCACTCACGGCGTGGTAGGTGAAATGTCAACATCATTTTTGGATTTTCTCGAGGTAGATGCATTGATGCGTTCATTCCACCTACCTTGTGTTGATCCCATTAGTTGCATTGTCGCACAGCTGCAATCAGTCAATGACCGCATTCGCTTAATACCGCAACTCTACACAATGATCGCATTCGCTTGACGAGCACAACTTCCATGCGGTGGACACATACGGCTGATTACCGCAACATCCATGCACTGATCGATGCATTTTCCCTTGCAATGGAGTGTTTCTCCACATGCAGTCGTCTATGCGGTGGTCCGGTTTCTGCGTTTGCATTCATTTCCTGCATTAGCTACAAAGATAGAACATTGAACGCATAATTAACGCAAAATAATGGGTTAGCTGAGATTCGACATGCTGATCGACACAAGCTCATATTCTTGTGAATTCCTATCATGATCGATGCATATGGTGCCTAACAACCTTCATAATTCTAAGTAAAAGGGCTAAGATGACATGCATTTCTGCATGTCATCAACTACTCTCTCAAGTATGTCGAAATGATGAATGATGCATACATAAGACAAGATGATCGCATAAAATGTAAATCTTAAGTCATGTTAGCTATATACTTCTCAACCCATTCAGAAATTTAGCTACTCATGCGTGGTATGGAGAGATTGAACATAGATTGAAATGAGATTTCCATTTTCTGTAAATAAAGTATTGAATACAAAATATCAAATGAATTTGAGAGATTAGAAGCCCGGTAAGCAATGTCATTCTTCCCGTGGGCTTTTACACTGCTTTTGTTCATTCCAACTCTGTTCAAGATGTGTATTCTTGCTCTCGCAAGTGTTGGCCCTCTCTCCATTGTAACGCTTTCCGAAAGTCTCTCGATCTGTTCGGGAATGATCTCTCGGCTTTCTCGTCTCTTTGCTCTTCTCCATTCTCTAAGTATACGTATGAGTATGCGCATGAATAGACTAACTGATTCTCTACTCCTAAGCTCGTTAACCTTTTTTACATTGGTGACCTTCGATATTTATTGAGCTCAAGGTGAAGCAGCTTTTTTTGCTAATGATTGCAATGATGGGTGGCATTAATTCCCCTGTTCTAATGCGCTAATTATTGGTCACCGAAAGTTGAGTGTACTTGCTATAGTGTGGCTTTTAACGACTTGTTAGCTAAATTTAGATTCGACCATTATTAGCTTTCCGTCCCATCATGATTTATTATGCTATCACCTTGATGCGCAGTTTTTATGCGGCCACATTTTTAAGAAACTTCTCACGATCGCATATGATCGCATGACTTGAGATCGCAATCTTCAAGTGTGTTGTCGCCTTGTTCCTTTGGATCGCAATTTCCCTTCGCCATCGCATTTTTCCTGCACAAAATAAGTAAATTAACTGTTTTTAATTGATGCACGCTTGCGATTGCAATTCCTTTCAGTTTAGCGCTTTTTGACATGATATTGCTTATTTTACCATCGCATTCTCTCATTATTTTACTTATTTGAGCTGTAATAATTTGTATTTCTACCAGTTATCACACCCCCAAATTTAAAACAATGCTTGTTCTCAAGCATAAACTAAAGTTTTTCTTTAAAAAGTCAACCGCCTTTATCCTACCTAGACTTCTCAAGGTGCCTTATTCAAATTTCATAAACCACTGCCTTCTTAATTTCTAATCTTGATCTCTTCTTAAAATATTTCTAATTTACTCGTTTCCAGGACATCGCATGATTTATTTAAAACTTTCTCCAATCAGGGTGTTCCAAGTGATTTTTACCCTTGTGTGATTCAGATATTCTTTTTGTGATCTTGAACTGATCCAAGTGCCCCGCCTTCATTTTGGCTTGCCCCCACGGGTGTCATGCGAACATCCAACTACGAGCAAGACACTCTTTCTCAGTCAAAACTCATGCTCATTTCTTTATTTGGCAGTGGAGTTGCGATCACTTGGTTTATGCGTTGATCACGATTCCTACCTTCGTTTTGGCTTGCCCCCATGGGTGTCATGCGAACATCCAACTAGGCAGGATCCGATCTCAACGTTATAATTTTTTTTTTTAGATTGAAATTCTAAAAGTAGCAAGGTTGAAAATAAAAATACTATCACCCCCAAATTTACACACAACAATGTCTTCATTGCTGGTAGACGAAATAACTCATGCGATGAACTTAGGAAATTTTGTAAAAATCGTTTTGATGGAAAACTGGTAGCCTGCTAAATTTTAGAATGTTTCATGAATTGACTATCCAAAAATTAATTAGACTCTATTACATGCGGTAGGAAATAAAGGCATGAATTTCATCATTGAAGTCATAATTGATATGAGGAAAAATGCAGCGACTAAATAAAGTAATCATAATTTCATGACTGAGTCAAACTAAAGAGGATGCATTAATAGAATTTAGCAATATTAACTTGGAATGCGAGAAGTGAAAAATTGAAATAAAATGAGTCAAGGAAAGACACAAACCCCAAATCTACTCTGTTGCCCGCATCATCTTTGATTGCATCTTTTCTTGCGGTGGGTTGATCCTTTGATTGCGATGGGCTGATTGAACCGGTCGCATGTTTTTAGGTTATCGCATAGCTCCATCACAATCGTTCTGTAAGCCCTCTCTTCTTCTACTTTTTCTTGGGATATTAGGAAGCACATAGTTAAGATTGAACTCGGGGACTTGAGATAAAGTTTGATGTGGATCTCCTGTTAAGATTTATAATTAAAAATAAAAAAATTTGGATTGACGTTTGTTTCATTCAGGAAGAGGAAGTAAGAACTCGGGGAATAATTTGAGGGTAATGAACTAGTTGAGCATGTAAAGGACATTCGATGATAAATTTGGCATGCTCGGGATAGGTCAAAATCAGTTGTAAAAGTCAAAAGTCAAATTTGTCGAACTCAAAGTTAAAAAAAAAAAAAAATCAACATCTTGAAATGTGGTGAAATTTTGGTAATTTATGAGTTTTGAAAGTAAATTTGGCTTGTTTAAGACTTATTGGGAAAAGCTAGCTGAAAATCAAAGGAAATTTAAGGGAAAAGTCGAGCTAAGACTGAATTTCGGATAGTCTGAGTAGGGTTCAGTGTTTTGAAGTTTTCGAGCTATAGAAATCGAATTTGAAGCTGAAATTTTGAGGTTAGTAATTAAGAGGTTTATTAACATTTTTTTTAAAGGACGTTACAGCTAATTTTGACTTAAAATTGGTGAATTAATAGGAAAACCGAGAGGAAGAGGAAAAAAAAAGAGAATTTGAGATATTTTGGAAGAATTAAGGTGCTTTCTATTGAAATTTCTTATTGAATGGCTTTGAGGTTAAGTATTAATCATCTGGGCACGTGTTAAACTGGAAATTGAAGCTAGAAAAAGAAGAGAAAAAGGGAATTTCGAATTGTTTTGAGTTTGGCCGACCGAAGAAGAGGAAAAAGTTGTTTTCGAATTAGGGCCGTGCTTGTGAAGGAAAATTGGGCAAAATGAAAGAAAATTAAAGAATAAGGAAAGCAGAAGCTCGTAGGAGGCTTGATTTGAAGAAATTTGGCCGGAGAAGAAGGAAAACGAAGAAAAATAGTGGTGCTAGAGTTATCGCGAAAATAGAGGATGCTCGGATTTTTAGCAAATTCGTGGAGTTAGAGACTAATTCGAAGCTCAAAATTTGTAAGTTAAATATAAGGTCCTTATAGAGTTCTATGGTCTTTTATTTTATAGTTATTGGCTGGAATTTCTGATTTTAAGTTCTGAAAATTCTGCTTTTCCTTGCCAGAAAAACAGGGGTACCGTGGAGAGTTTGGTCGATTCCGGGAGTTCTAGGGCAATTCGGACGTCCAAACTTTGAGGTAAGTTAATTAAGAGGATGGGTAAAAGGTTTTTATAGGCCAATTAAGATTTAAATTTTCGGAAAATGATGAATTTAAATCTGAAACGCTCACCGGAAAAACAGAGGTCAAATCTGGAAATTTCTGAGCTGGAGGTTGAAGAAAGAGTTGACTTTCCTGTTTGACTTCTGTCTGTCATCTATTGACTGTCATTAAAAGCTGAAAAATCAATTTTAGGTTAATTAAGGTTTCTCAAGCATAATTAGGCATCCAATTGGTATTGTTATGATGCCTTAAACCTTGAATTTGAAGAATTGGGATCTTGAGTCAACTATGAAGTTGATTAAGGGGTTAATTTGAAGTAAACCCTAATTAGGGTTAATGAGAAAAATTGAGGGAAATTGGAATAAAATCAGTTCTTATTGAAGATTAATTTTAAGGTCTAGAGTTAATTTAGAGCAATTGAATGACCAAATTACAAAGCAAACTCTACCTTAGATCAAATTAGGGATTTGGCAAAAGTTTAAGTGAAATTGGTTGTTCTTGAAGATTAATTTTCAAATAATTGGATTATGGTCATGTGAATGATAACTAGAGGATTACCAATATAATTTCAAGATAAACGGGAGATGGAGAAACCAAAATTTTGAGGAGGAGCCGATTAACAGTTAATGGTTTACTTTCGAATGTTTTGATATAGAAACTAATTATATATTATAGTATGTTATGATTTATGAAATGTGAAGGCATGATCTGTTTTACTTGATTGATATTTCAAAAATGTTTAAATCGTGATTTCTAAACTCTCGATGGTTTTAATAACGATCTTGATTTATCAAAATGTAGTTTGGAACCAGAGTTTACACAATTGTGACTTTGTTTGTTTTATATGAAACACTCTTGATGTTGAATTTAAAAATGCTGATTGTTTGTGAAAGTGGTTTCAAACTACTAATTCTTATACCCGAGATAATGGTTATTTTCCCTGCTACTTGAATGTGTTTCATAGCATCGCTCAGGCGATCAGGGGGCTACCAGGGTCAGATGTGGCCAGAGTAAACCAGAAAGTCCAGAGGAACCTACGCCTGAGAGCCACCCAGGCTATCAGGGAGCTACCACTGGGGTCAATGTGGCCCGAGTATACTAGGCCCTCTAGAGTAACGCTGGGCCTGTGTGTGGTGTATTATGCTTAGCCTTGAGTTGGCCAGTTTCTTGTCTCGTATGACCTTGTGATTTGGTTTACACCGTGGGGGACATTCTTTGTCCAGAGTAACCCGCCGTTGTAAACGAGTATTTGGGTACAGAGTTGGTGTGATTTTCTGATAACAACTGAATGCTTTATAATGTGTTTATGAGAGTTGATCATGCCACTTTTTTTACCAGCACGTGTTTGAGATGCTGTTGAGTCTTTTATACTTTGTTCAATGATTTACTAAATGATTTGATAAACTTTATTGATGATTTAGAAAGTGATAGCTTATGTTTATATTAAACTACCACTCACTGGGATTTAGCTCATGCTTTCCATGTTTTATGTTTTTCCCCACCCCCAGGTAGCAACAAGTTCCTGGTACTTGCTGAGCCGTCAAACGGCACTAGTGTTGTTAAACATCTATTGTATTGTTTGTGTATGTATTTGAGAGTATTTCAGAACAGCTAGAATTTGTGAGTTATATGTCATGAGAGGTTTTGTTCAAAATAATTCTTACTATTGGTCTGTAAATCCATTTAAATAGTATTTTGATTTAAACTGAATCAAATTCCTAAACTCTGTCAAGGAACATAGATATTTTTTTAAAATGGGTTTGGAAGTTTGGGTTTGATCAAGTACAGGATATGTTAAGAGTTGGGATGTTAGATGTCATAGAGAGAAGTGATGTTTAACGTCTTCACGCTTCGTTCTAGGTTAGAAGGGAAATCTAGAATGGGGTGTGACACGTTCACTGCGATCATTGCTAAATATCAAGAGGGTAAAAAGTATGAACGAAAGAGTTGGTAATACAAGAGAGAAGTGACACGTTCACTGCGTCCCTGATGAGTTTGTGTCGTATATCAACGCAGGGACTACTCGTTTCTTCTTCATTCTGGATTCCTCAAGTCCACGGTTGTTTTCTCGTGATGAAAGTCTCCTCCATGATACATCTTGACTATTTGTCCATTGACCTTAATGAAGGATCTCATACCGAGAGTTCCATGAGCATGTTCAGATCGCTCCGATTTCACAGTGGCCGAAATACAAAAGATATACATTCAACACATACAGTTATGCATATTATTCGAATTATCAGCATGCTCAGAACAAAATAAATAACAGGGAAAAGGTTCATACTAGTTGAAGACTCTCTTCGAACTTTTGAACCCAATGCAGCGGAAACACTCTAACAGATCTACCAACACCCGACTGGTATGTCGACTACACCAACAGGATCAGTACGAACACGAAATCGTGAGGTATCCTCGGAGACAACACCACCACTAGTGAAACCCAGGTATACTCAGAGTAAAAATCCAAAGAGTGGGCTTTGGTGAGTTTGGTAGAGGACGGAGGACAACGCATCGTGTAGACGATAAGCAAGTGGGAGATAATACTGTGCTATCATATAGCGGAAGTGTTTATCGTATAGAAGAGCTACACGATCATGTATCAAAAGCTGAACGATTGTTTAGGAAAAACGTATACAATCGTTTAGAGAAATCGTGAGGTAGACGATCGTTTAGACGGAAGAGCTTTTATCGTATAGGCTCTCGCGATTGTTTCATGAATTCTTTCCTTTAGAAACTTGTGGACGCCTCCTAGGGGCGACAGACGGTGGGTTAGCAGGTGCCTTCCCTTTTCCATTACCACCATTCTTCTTCTTCCCCTTTGCAGAGTTAGAAGAGGAAGGTGCAGACTTTATTCCTGAGGTCGAACCTCTATGGAACGTCCTTGAATATGAAGCAACATTTGCCTCACCCTTCTGTCTCTCCTTATTTTCAGTAAAGATTGGTATATCTGCAACTCGTTGAGGAGAGTTGTAAGGTTATACTTCACTTTGTTAAGAATCACATTGCTAACAAAGTGCAGGAAGCTCTCCGGCAAAGAATGTAGGATTATGCTAACTTGGCTGCCCTCATTGATGGTAGACCCATTCAACTCTACCACACTGAAGTGGACCATCATGTTTAGCACATGTTCACGAACAGAGGTGCCTTCTTGCATTTTGGAGTTGAATATGTATTTAAGAGCCTCATGCATAAGCTGTTCAGACGGTTGTCCAAACATCCCCCGCAAGGACTCCATGATCTCACATGCTGAGACCATAGGCTCATATTTCTTGGTCAGGACTTCAAAGACTTGCCAAGATGTAGGCTCGAGCCTTCTCATTCTCCCTTGTCCATCGCTCGTATGCCTCCTAAATATTTCGAGCGGCATTTGGAGCTGGAATAGGAGGACAAGCCTCCGTGAGAGTGAACATTAGATCCTCAATGATTAGGATCATCGGGATCATGTGTTTCCATGTTGAAAAATTATCGCCAGTTAGTTTTTTGGCGCTTAACAACGATAAGGTGGCTGTTGCCATTTGAAAAAGTTGCTAAAAATATGAACAAAACTTTATTAGATTTTGCTAAACCACTTTTAAACCAATCAGTTTTGCAAAACAGTTTCAAGTACCCTAAGTTATAGATTTCTATTTTGCAATGATGCCCCAGTGAGTCAGGACAAACGCCACCGGTGGCGTGATCATTTGTCCCTTCGTTGGGATGAGACATTCTCAACCATTAGGTAGAACCAACTCTTGGAACTGAACCTAACAGCCACCATTTTTCGATCTAGAATCGTTAACCTTTAACTATTCCATGTAAGTGTAACCCATCGCTTTGGGTGCCAGAGTCCCGCCCTAATGCGCTTACAGTAGGGAAAAGACAGATTTGAAAAAGAGACTAAGTTACCTTATCCTCTTACAGGAGATCAAATAAAGAAACGCGCAAAACTGCCATTCTTTAGGAGGGACACTCCCAGGGTGCCTCGAGGCGATGCGTAGTAACTTTATTCAACCTAACGAGGGAGATCGAGGGATATGCTGTCGTACTTCCCGCTCCCACTTACTATGAACATTCTCTCCATCCACCTTGATATTGACCTACCCAAATACCATCTGTTGGGGGGACACGCCAAAGGTGCCGCGAGGCCAAGGATAGATCTCATGGTGTGGACTTAAGAAGAAAAGTGAAAGATTTAAGTGAAACATCTTATGCCCCAAGTACCTTCAATTGAATGTTCTACATAGGGATTCATTAACCTAGACAATCCGACTACTGATTTTAGTCAAGTCGTCTTTTTAAACTCTGCTCATAAACAACGTTTGTCTTGAAATATAAACAAGTTCAAATAGTCACATTTAAACACTTTAATGGTCCGTCCTTAACTTGCATGCATGCATCAAATCTATCTAATTCACCTTTCCAGGTAAGTTCCCAGGTAAAGGAGTTACATTTTCATCAACTTAAATACCCCAGCCTAGACAGAACCCGCCTTAGATAAAAGGTCCCTTATAGATAGATTTGCTACACTTTAACCTTTTATTAGCCAATTTAATCCTATTAAACTGATTAAAAGATTAAAGCCTTAGGGTTGCTAATCATATTAGAACCGCAATCTTAGGTCTATGTGATCCAAGTTTTAAACATTTTAAAACCTTGAATTAAACCTAAGTGAGCATGCATGTCTTTCTTATTTCTTTTAGTTCTAATTTCTCTTTAACTCTTAAAAAGAAACAACTAAAACTATTGCGCACAACGAGGCATTTATAACATTTATAAAATAACCTATGTGTTATGCTTCATGCAATGTTCGGTCATTACTATATATAACTTTTATATAATTCGTAACAACCAAGCAAACAAGCTACCATTCACCCTTATACTATAACAATTATAGTATAAAGATGATGCATGTCAATGCTTTTTATGCATGCATAAATATAACTCTTATATTATATGATGCATGAGCATGCTCTTACATAATTAAAATCATGTTTCTCTAAATTATAACAATTACAATAAAGAGATGATGCATGATCATTGCATAACCTAAGGTGGGATTTACTATATGTACATACCATATGATATATAAAACAACATCGCATGTAATAAACAAAAGATTAATGGACCGAGATGAGCCTTTACACCATGAAAATCGGAATGAAAAACCCTATCTATTATAGTTTTCATCGAGCAAACTGGTTCACAAGCGAACCGGGTCTTGAACTGCCAGGAGGTCATCAGCGTGTAGCAAACTCCAACAGGTAGACGATCGTTCAGCGCGCACTAGATGATAGGAACATAAGAAAATGATCGCTGATAACGGGTAGAAATGCACGTTATTACAGTGCTAAGTTATAAAACAATATAGGGTTGCGTTGATAAAAACATATAAAATTGCGTCCAAAAAGCATTAAGTTCATAATATTGCGGTCGCATGCGTCCGTTGCATGAAAACAGTTAACTTATGTATTTTTGTGCAGAATATGCATTGATGCAAGGCGAAAAATGCGATCAAAAGAAATCAACGATCGAACGCATCAAAAGATTGCGTTATCGCAAGGCTATGTGGTGATTTGCGCTCGCAAATATCTACTCAAGAAGGTTGCTGCATAGAGCTTGCGCAACTTGGTAGGCACATCCAGGTGAAAAGCGTAATAAATCACAATGGGATAGAAAACTGATGAAGGTCGATTCCAAATTAAGTTGACAAGCCGTTAATGAACTACTGTAGAAAGTACACTTTAGAGCTACTTGAGTGTGAGTCTAAAGAAAGAACCTAAGACTTGAGAGAGCTAGGTTAGAATCTAGACTCGAGAGAGCAAGATTAGATCTGCATAAGCAAGAGATAGGGACTTAGAGATAAGCTCTGTTTGCCAACATGCATTGCATGCATCCTAGAGATAGGTTATGGTGTTATGCGATCGCCTTGTATGTGTGTATGTCATTTGTCATCACATAAACAAGAATAGAGGCTTATGTGTAGGTCCTATAGACTTTATCGCATATATCGCATGCATTCTAAAACTAGAAGCCGTAGCATTTGCGTTGAGAGATGATTTGCTATTGTATGTGTGTTGCATGATCGCATAACATGAACACAATCCTACGCAGTGTTAGCTGAACCCCTTCTCAATCCGTTCTCCGCATATTCATCGCAACTTCCGTATTATTAACCCTTGTCTTAACTCTGTCGCATACATTTTATACCGCAAACAACAAACCAACCAATCATTAATTTATTTGTTACCGCAAATTTATCTTAAGAATTACCACCTCATATCGTTTTCCTTAGTCCCTGAGTTCGACCCTGGACTTACCAGGAAACTTAGTAGGATTATACTTAGATTCTGCTGAGAAAACTTGTTGCACAATGCATTTCCATCACCGCAATTCCTTTCATAAATTCACCGGATAAAATAACACATCAAGTTTTTGGCACCGTTGCCAGGGACTTCGACAAGACAACGTGAGAAATAACCGCCAACAAGAACCACAAGAGAAAGACAATATGGCGGAGCATCCTGGAAATGGAGTACCAAATGAAAACAATGTCATGGCGTATCCAATCCTTCTGGAAAACGATCGCAATAGGCCTATTCGGGACTATGCATCGCCCAACCTCTATGATTTCTCCCAGGAATCATGACGCCTGCTCTTGATGGATTGCGATTCGAAATGAAATAGGTGATGCTGCAGATGATCCAGACTGCTGAACAGCTTGGAGGAAGGTGTGGCGATGACCCGCACACCCACTTCTAGAGCGTCATAGAAATCTGCAACACTTTTGTGTTCCCGAATATCTCCACCGAAAAAGTTTGACTAACTTTGTTTCCATTTTATTTGTGTGATCAGGCATGAAAATGGGCGTACTCTCTCGAACCGGGGGAGATTACTTCATAGGAACAAGTGGTAGAGAAGTTTATGAAGAAAGATTTCCACCAACTGAGAATGCCAGGAGAAGAAAATTAATAACCAATTTTGAAGAGGACATGGAGGAATCACTCAGCGATGCTTGGGCGAGGTTTAAGAGGTTGGTAAGAGACTGCCCGCACAACAGATTACTAGACTACTTGCATATGGAGATTTTTTTTTTATCATGGATTAAACTCTGCTTCGCAGATCGCTGCCAATGCAGAGCCACTGGAGGTCTGCTAGATAAAACATATGATGAGGCCAAGAACATCCTTGATCGCATCTCTAAAAATCACGAGGACTAGAGAGAGAGCGATCCGAGATTGAGAATAAAGGATAGTGACGCAAATAATGGTGCTATCACAATTACTTCCAGAGTCAGATGAACTACGATGATGACTTGATACTGGATTGCATGAACACCCAACAACGCATAGTGGACAAGTGAACGCATCAACCAAACTGCCGCAAGGTTTGTTTACTTGCAATGAAAGGAAACAATGGAGGTAATGGCCGCGCAAAATCCACAGTCAATTTATTTTGTGAAAAATAACCCATTCTCTAACACGTACAACCCTGGGTGGAGAAACCACCCCAACTTTGCATGGAAAAATCAGCAGCAAAATTTAAAATCAGTAGCGCAAAAAGAAGGACCACCGAGATTTTTCCTGCGAAGCAACGGTCAGACGAGTAATCAAGCCAGTAGTTTGTAGGCGCTGCAATTTTCCTCTTTGGAAAGTATGTTGAAGCAATATATTGAGAAGAACGAAACTGTACTTCAAAATTAGGCGACGTCTATCCGCAAGGGGCCCTGGCGAAGTCAACGGAACTCCCACGCAACCCATCGGGTACGGGTAAAGAGCAATGTCAAGTTGTGACATTACGGAGTGGCAAGACTGTGGTAGGGGAGAAGAAGAAGCCTAGCCAGACTGCTCCAATTGTGCTAGAATCAGAGATTGCGGTGATTCGAGAAGAAGAAGGAGAAAAAGAAGCGATAGAGCCAGAGATTACGTCCACTTCAGAGCCAAAGGAACAGGGGACCATGAGAGTACAGTTGCCACCTTTCCCATAGAGACTCAGAAAGAAGAAGAATGACGAGGTACAGTATCAACGTTTCTTAAATATGTTAGAACAACTGTATATTAATATTTCGTTCACTGAAGCAATTGAGGAGATGCCCGCATATGCGAAGTTTCTAAAGGATTTGGTGACAAAGAAGAGAGGTACTAGTAAGTTCGCCACGGTGGCTTTAACGCAGAGCTCACAATCTATAATCCCACTGAAGATACGCGATCCTGGGAGTTTTACTATACCTTGTTCCATTGGAGGATTGTACATTGGGCAAGCGTTGTGCGATCTTGGAGCCAACATCAACTTGATGCCTCTGTTAATTTTCAAAAAGCTGAATGTGGGGCAACTTGCGCCCACGAATGTGACTCACCAATTAGCGGATAAATCTCTGGTGCATCTAGAGGGGAAGGTGAAGAACGTGCTGGTTACAATCGACAAATTTATATTGCCCGTAGACTTCATCATCTTGGACTACGAAGCAGACAAAGATGTGCCCATCATTCTGGGGCGACCATTTTTATCAACCAGTCGTGCTCAGATTGATGTGCAGAAAGGAGAGATTTCCTTGAGCGTGAATGGACATAAGCTCAAGTTCGACATTATCCGTGCCATGAAATACCATGATGAAGAAGACCTTAATGAATCCAACGATGAATATAATTTGAATGAAGAAAAGAAGCCTGAAGATGAAAACGAAGATAAGGATGCGATTGCATCCATTGTTGCATGCAATGCGATCATAGAAAAAACAAACAAGGAAGATGAGATGATTGCAACCCAAGAAGAAGATCCGATAGTATATGAAGAAAGAAAAACAACGCAACCGTCCTTAAAACAACCATCAGTAATAGAGTTGAAGACCCTACCTAACCACCTAAAGTATGCGTTTCTGGGGCAGAATGAAAAACTACTGGTAATCATTTCCTCTACACTTAATGAACACTAAGAAAATGCGCTGCTAAGCATTCTGAGAAAATATGTGAGAGCAATTGGCTGGACGCTCGTAGACATTTGAGGAATTAGCCCCGCATACTGTATGTATAGAATTCGTCTCAAGGACAACCAAAAAGGATCGATCGAACATCAGCGCAGACTCAACCCTATGATGAAGAAGGTCGTAAAGAAGAAGATAATCAAGTGGTTAGATGTGGGCATCATCTATCTGGTAGTAGACAACACGTGGGTCAACCCCGTGCAATGTGTGTCGAAGAGAGGTGGGATGACTGTAGTCCCTAACGCAAATAACAAGCTGATACCGCAAAAGACCATCACTAGATGGCGTATTTGCGTGGACTACCGCAAGCTGAATGCGGTAACGAAGAAAAATAATTTCCCTTTACCTTTCATTGACCAAATGTTGGATTGTCTAGCTAGAAATGACTTCTACTGCTTCTTAGATAGGTATGCCGATTATAATCAGAATATGATTGCTCCCAAAGTTTAAGAAAAGACCACATTCACCTACCCGTATGGAACTTTCGCTTTTCACCGCATACCATTTGGCCTCTGCAATGCGCCAAGCACTTTCCAAAGGTGCATAATGGCCATCTTTTCAGAATATCTCGAAGACTCTGTAGAAATATTCATGGACGACTTCTCTGTATATGGGCACACATACGAAGTCTGTCTTGCCAACTTGGAGAAGATATTGAAAAGATGTGAGGAGACGAACCTCGTACTTAATTAGGAGAAATGCGATTTTATGGTGAAAGAGGGCATTGTGCTAGGGCATAAGGTATCTAGGGACGGGTTAGAGGTGGACAAGGCAAAAATTGAAGCAATTGAAAAGCTCCAACCTCCAACAAGTGTAAAGGTTATCAGGAGTTTCTTGAGACATGTCGGATTTTACAGACGTTTTGTCAAGGACTTTTCAAAAATAGCACGACCGCTGACTGTGTTGATGGAGGCCGATATGAAATTTGACTTTGATGACAATTGCCTCAACGCATTCATGATTTTGAAGAACGCACTGACGACCACGCCTGTGTTGATTGCACCAGATTGGACACTTCCTTTTGAATTAATGTGCGACGAGCGGGTATGCGATGGGAGTAGTGCTGACACAGAAGAGAAAAAAAATATTACATCCCATCACATATGCGAGTAAGACTTTGAATACTGCTCAAAACTGGCTACACCACCACAAAAAAAGAGCTGTTTGTGGTAATATTTGCGTTGGAAAAATTCAGAGCATATTTGTTGGGAACAAAAGTACTCATCCATACTGACCACTCGGCGATAAAATAGTTGATGACAAAGAAGGACGCGAAGCCGAGGTTGATTAGATGGGTTCTCGTCTTCCAGGAATTCGATATAGAAATAATTGATCGCAAGGGGACGGAGAACCAAGTTGCAGATCACTTATCCAGATTGAAAAATCTAGAGGTTGATCGCAATCAGTCAGAGGTGAGTGCAGTGTTCCCAGACGAGTAACTATTTCATATTGAAGAATTGCCATGGTACGCAGACGTGGTAAATTATCTGGTTTGCGAGCAATTTTCCGAAGATTATAACGACCAACAAAAGAAGTGGCTCAGGCATGAATGCAGATATTATTATTGAGATGAGCCAAATCTGTATAGAGGGGGTCAGACTAGATTTCTATCTGTATAGAGGGGGTCAGACTATGTATACCAGACGATGCTCATCAACGAATATTATCGCAATGTCATGATTCACCATATGGCGGACACTTTGGAGGCCAGCGCACCACAGCGAAAGTATTACAAAGTGGGTATTATTGGCCAACACTATTTAAGGATGCAAGAGATTACACGATGAAATGTGACCGATGCCAATGCACGGGTAACATTTCATGGAAACAGGCGATGCCCATGAACATCATTTTAAAACTGGAGTTGTTCGACGTCAGGGGCATTGATTTCATGGGACCATTCCCACCTTCGAATGGTCACAAGTATATTCTGTTAGCCATCGACTACGTGTCCAAGTGGGTAGAAGTAGTAGCATGCACAGCAAACGATGCGGTGGTAGTCTCCAAATTCCTAAATAAGAATATTTTCACTCGTTTTGGCACCCCACGTGGCATAATAAGTGATGAAGGCACCCATTTTGTCAATCACACTGTCAAAGAATTGCTGCGCAAATATAATATCCTCCATATAGTGGCTACCGCATACCATCCACAGACGAATGGTTAGGCTGAAGTGTCCAACCGAGAGATCAAGTTGATACTGGAGGAAGGTGGAAAGGCCTTTGCAAAAGGGTTGGGCAACAAAGTTGGACGATGCGCTGTGGGCATACAAGACTGCCTATAAGAAATCAATAGGCATGTCTTGGGGTTGGAGCACAAAACGTTGTGAGCGGTGAAAAAGCTAAACTTTTACTTAAAGACTGCAGGAGAAGCGAGAAAACTTCAATTGGTCGAGCTGGAGGAATAGAGAATTAACGCATATGAGAACTCAAAGATCTACAAGGAGCATGCAAAGCGCTGGCACGAAAAACAATTATGCGGAAAGAATCTCCAAGTCGGGCAAAAGGTCTTATTATTCAATTCGTGGCTACGACTCATCCCTAGAAAATTAAAATCACGTTGGTCCGAACCCTTCATAGTCAGAGAGGTATTCCCGCATGGCGTGGTCGAGTTATCCAATGACGACAGAATCAACATATTCAAGGTTAATGGGCAACGAGTGAAAGTATATCGCGTGAAGAAGACTGGCATCCGTTTGTCCGCATGACACATTTGGGGCAAGTCAAAACGAAGGTAGAAATCGTGATCAACGCATAAATAAATGACCGCAACTCCGTTTCCAAATGGGCATGAGTTTTAGTCTGAGAAAAAAGTGCCTTGCTCGTAGTTGGATGTCTGCATGACACATGTGGGGGCAAGCCAAAACGAAGGCGAGGCACTTGGATCAGTGTAAGGTCAGAGAAATAATAATAATAATAATTAATAATAATAATAATAATAATTTCTAAAATATGCAAGGATAAAAAAAAATCATTTAACACCCTAGTGAAAAAGTTTTTCTGAAAAAAATCATGCAATGTCCTAGAATCTAGTAAAGTCTTTTTGAAGGTTAAACTTGCGGTCCCTAAAATTTAGAAATATTTTAAGAAGAGACCTGAATAAGAATTAAGAAAATTTTAGTGTATAGGATTTGAATGAGGCATCCTTGAGAAATCTAGGAAAAGAGATTGCGGTTGACTTTCTAAAAGAAATCTTTAGCTTATGCTTGAGGACAAGCATTGCTTAAATTTAGGGGTGTGATAACGGGCAGAAATGCACGTTATTACAATGCTAAATTATACAACAATGTAGGGTTGCGTTGATAAAAAATTTAAGATTCCATCTAAAAAGCATTAAATTCATAATATTGCGATTGCATGCGTCCATCGCATGAAAACAGTTAACTTATGTATTTTTGTGCAGAATATGTGTTGACGCAAGGCGAAAAATGTGATCACAAGAAATCAATAGCCGAGCGATCAAAAGATTGCGTTACCGCAAGGCTATGCAGTGATTTGCGCTCGCAAATATCTACTCAAGAAGGTTGCCGCATAGAGTCGGTGCAACTTGGTGGGCGCATCTGGGTGAAAACTGTAATAAATCACGATGGGACAAAAAGTTGATGACGGTCGATTCCGAATTAAGTTGATAAGTCGTTAACGAACTACTGTAACAAGTACACTCAACTTTTCGGTGACAAATATTCGGCGTATCAGACAGAGAATTAATGCCATCCCATTAGTGCAATCATAAGAGAGAAGAAGCCTTTCACCCCGAAGGTCTATAAATACCGAAGGCAACCTTCAGTGAAGGTGTTCGGATAGTTAGATAATTTTCCCTTATATAGAAACAACCTTGTTCATAGTTTTTCTTTTACTTATAAGGCAGAGCGAGAAAAGGGAAGAGATGCCGAAAGATCGCCCTAGTCAGCTCGAGAGAGAACCCTGGAGGCGTAGAATAACAGAGAGAGGGCTTTGCAGGAGCGAGATTATCTTTTAAGCAGAGTAGAGAAGAACAATGTAAAAGCCTTGGGAAGCAAGAGATTGCTACTAGGCTCTTTATTCTTATTTCGCATTGTTATTCTGTATTTCAAGTCTTTATCTATAAAATGGAACTTGCTTATCTACATCTGTTCACTCTCTTACAAGCACGCATGAGTAGCTAAATCTATCGAATAGGTTGAGAAGAACTAAGCTAACATGACCGAATCTTTATTGCATGCAATTATCTTGTCTTATGTTACGCCCAACACCCCTTTAGAGCTACTCGAGAGAGAGTCTAAAGAAAGAACCTAAGACTTGAGAGAGCTAGATTAGAATCTAGACTCGAGAGAGTAAAATTAGACCTGCATAAGCAAGAGATAGGGACTTAGAGATAAGCTTTGTTTGCCAGCATGCATCGCATGCATCCTAGAGATAGGTTATGGTATTATGCGGTCGCCTTGTATGTATGTATGTCATTTGTCATTGCAGAAACAAGAATAGAGGCTTATGTGTAGGTTCTATAGACTTTATTGCAAATATCGCATGCGTTCTAGAACTAGAAGCCGTAACATTTGTGCTGAAAGATTTGCTATTGTATGGGTGTTGCATGATCGCATAACATGAACACAATCCTAGGAAGTGTTAGCTGAACCCCTTCTCAACTCGTTCCCTGCATATTCATTGCATTTTCCGTATTATTAACCCTTGTCTTAACTCTACTGCATACATTTTATACCACAAACAACAAACCAACCAATCATTAATTTATTTGTTACCGCAAAGTTATCTTAAGAATTACCACCGCATATCGTTTTCCTTAGTCCTTGAGTTCGACCTTGGACTTACCAGGAAACTCAGTAGGATTTATACTTGGATTCTGCTGAGAAAACTTGTTGCACAACGCATTTCCATCACCGCAATTCCTTTCATAAATTCAACGCATAAAATAACGCATCAAGTTTTTGGTGCCGTTACCAAGGACTTTGGCAAGACAACGTGCTAACGATAATTTTTTCAATTTCTTTGCAGCTTTCAATCTCTGGCGAATTATGAATGAGAGAATGAAAGGACGTTCCGATGATGACTGAGAGATAGCCGCCAACAACAATCACAAGAGAAAGACAATATGGCGGAGCAACCTTGAAATGGAGCACCAAATGAAAACAATGTCATGGCGAATCCAATCCTTCTAGCAAACGATTGCAATAGACCCATTTGGGTATGCATCGCCCTGATTTCTCCCCAGGAATCATGAGGCCTGCTCTTGATGGATCACGATTCAAAATGAAACCGGTGATGCTGCAGTTGATCCAGACTATTGGATAGTTTGGAGGAAGACGTGGCGAGGACCCGAACGCCCACCTCCGGAGCTTCATAGAAATCTGCAACACTTTTGTGTTCCCGAATATCTCCACCGAAGAAGTTCGACTAACTTTGTTTCCATTTTCTTTGTGTGATTAGACACGAAAATGGGCGTACTCTCTCGAACCGAGGGAGATTACTTCATGGGAGAAAGTGGTAGAGAAGTTTATGAAGAAATATTACCCACCAACTGAGAATGTCAGGAGAAGAAAATTAATAACCAATTTTGAACAGGACATGGACAAATCGCTCAGCGATGCTTGGGTGAGGTTTAAGAGGGTGGTAAGAGACTACCCACACAACGGATTATCAGACTGCTTGCAAATGGAGATTTTTTTATCACAGATTAAACCCTGCTTCGCAGACCGCTGCCAATGCGGCAGCCGCTGGAGGTCTTCTAGATAAAACATATGATGAGGCCAAGAACATCCTTGATCGCATCTCTAATAATCATGAGGACTGGAAAGAGAGCGATCAGAGATTGTGAATAAAGGATAGTGACACAAATAATGATGCTATTGCATCACTTCAGAGTCAGATGACTGCGATGATGAACTTGATACAGGGAATCGCAATTAACAGCCCAATAACGCATAGTAGGCAAGTGAACACAATCAACCAGACTACTGTAAGCTGTGTTACTTGCGGTGAACGACATGCAGTGGAGGAATGCCCGCAAATCCCAAAGTCAATTTATTTTGTGAAAAATATCCCATTCTCTAACACGTACAACCTTGGGTGGTGAAACCACCCCAACTTTGCATGGAAAAATTAGCAGCAAAATCTCCAATCAGTGGCACAAAAAGAAGGGCCACCCATATTTTTCACGCAAATCAATGGTCTTACGAGTAATCAAGCCAGCAGTTCGCAGGCGCCGCAATCTTCATCTTTGGAAAGTTTGTTGAAGCAATATATTGAGAAGAACGAAATTGTGCTTCAAAACCAAGCGATGTCTATCCGTAACCTGGACTACATATGGGCCAGATTGCGAGCGAACTCAAGAACAAACCGCAAGGTCCCCTGCCGAGTTGAACGAAACTCCCACGCAACCCATCGGGTATAGGTAAAGAGCAATGTCAAGTCGTGACATTGCGGAGTGGCAAGACTGTGGTAGAGGAGAAGAAGGAGCCTAGCGGGACTGCTCCAATTGCGCCAAAACCAGAGATTGTGGTGACTCGAGAAGAAGAAGGAAAAAAAGAAGCGATAGAGCTAGAGATTGCATCCACCTCAGAGCCAAAGGAACAAGGGACCATGAGAGTACAGTTTCCACCTTTCTCACAGAGACTCAGAAAGAAGAAGAATGATGAGGTACAGTACCAACACTTCTTGAATATGTTAAAACAACTGCATATTAATATTCCGTTCACTAAAGCAATTGAGAAGATGCTCGCATATGCGAAGTTTTTAAAGGATTTGGTGACAAAGAAGAGAGGCACTGGTAAGTTCGCCACGGTGGCTTTAACGCAGAGCTCAAAATCTATAATCCCACCGAAGATGCGCGATCCTGAGAGTTTTACTATACCTTGCTCCATTAGAGGATTGTACATCGGGCAAGTGTTGCGCGAACTTGGAGCGAGCAACAACTTGATGCCTCTGTCAATTTTCAAAAAGCTGAATGTGGGGAAACTTGTGCCCACGACTGTGACTCTCCAGTTAGCAGCTAGATCTCTAGTGCATCCGGAGGGGAAGGTGAAGGACGTCCTGGTTACAATCGTCAATTTTATATTGCCCGCAGACTTTTTCATCTTAGACTACGAAGCAGACAAAGATGTGCCCATCATCCTGGGGCGACCATTTTTATCAATCGATCGTGCCTAGATTGATGTGCACAAAGGAGAGATTACCTTGAACATGGATGGACAGGAGCTTAAGTTCGAAATTATCCGTGCCATCAAATACACTGATGAAGAAGACCTTAATGAATCCGACGATAAACAGAACTTGAATGAAGAAGAAAAGCCTGAAGATGAAAACGAAGATGAAGATGCGATTGCATCCACTATTACATGCAATGCGATCATAGAAAAAAAAAACAAGGAAGATAAGATGATCGCAACCAAAGAAGAAGAGCCGATAGTAAATGAAGAAAGAAAAACAATGCATCCGTCCTTAAAACAACCACCAATAATAGAGTTGAAGACCCTGCCTAAGCACTTAAAGTATGCCTTTCTGGGGCAGAATGAAAAACTACCGGTAATCATTTCCTCTACACTTAATGAACACCAAGAGAATGCGCTGCTGAGCATTCTGAGAAAATATGTAAGAGCAACTAGCTGGACGCTCGTAGACATTCGAGGAATTAGCCCCGCATATTGTATGTATAGAATTCGTCTCGAAGACAACCACAAAGGATCGATCGAACATCAGCACAGACTCAACCCTGCGATGAAGGAGATCGTAAAGAAGGAGATAATCAAGTGGATAGATGCGGGCATCATCTATCCGATAGCAGATAGCACGTGGGTCAGCCTCATGTAGTGCGTGCCAAAGAAAGGTGGGATGACGGTAACGGCGAACGACTTTGCCTAGAACTTCGATGAACGACTGAAAACTTCAAACAAATGTTGAATACAGACTCGATAACGATTATTATTGGCCAAAAATGTCGGGGCCTTTACAAACAACCACAAATGTAAAAGGATTTAAACAAACCGAGGCTAATCATCCCGAAAACATCCATTAATCCGGCATATCCACAACAGATTTAACTATTAAAATAACGTAGAAATGCACCCACCATGAATATATATTTCATTTTGTTGCAACAGATGAAATCGGAGTATCAGTAACCTGACTCTGATACCAATTGAAGGATCTCATATCGAGAGTTCCATGAGCGTCTTCAAATCGCTCCGATTTCACAGTGACCGAAATACAAAATATATACATTCAACACATACAGTTATGCATATTATTCTTATTATCGGCATGCTCAGAACACAATAAATAACAAGGAAAGGTTTCATACCAGTTGAAGACTCTCTTCGAACTTCTGAACCCAATGCAGTGGAAACCCTCCAACAGATCTACTAACACTCAGTATGTTGACTGCAACAGCACGATCAGTACGAACACGAACATTGCAGCGGGGATGACACCACCACTAGTGAAATCCGGGTATCCTCAAGGTGAAAACTCAAAGAGTAGGCTTTGGTATGTTTGGTAGAGGATGGAGGACAACACGTCGTGCAGACAATAAGCAAGTGGAGATAATACTGCGCTATCATATAGCGGAAGTGCTTATCGTATAGAAGAGCTACATGATCGTGTATGAAAAACTAAACAATCATTTAGGAAAAACGTATACGGTCGTTTAGAGAAATCGTGAGGTAGACGATCGTTTAGACGGAAGAGCTTCTATCGTATACGCTCTTGCGATTGTTTCATGAATTCTTTTGGGCAGACGAAAATTAATGAATACACGATATGAAAAATGAAAATGATTTTCATTTTTAACCTGCCGGTTACCATAACCAATGCTGCCTACTACCCACATCCGAATGTGGAAGAATTGGTTAATTATCATATAATTAATTAATTAATATAATCATATTATATTTATATCCTATAGTTTGATATCACATATCTACTATTGTATTTTCTCCTCTACTTGATATAAATCATACTTATATCTAATTTCCTCCGAAATAATGTATCTCATACATTTAGCCAATTATATCATATATAATTAACCAGTCCAATTATCATATATAATTGAACTTCCTCTTGTCAATGTGAACATTTCAAATTAACCTAAATATTGGTTCTCGACTTTATCCAAGCTACCTAGAGGACCTAATGGACTTGTGGCTCGAAGCTCAAACGGTACATGAATGGCTGACTAAACTCTTTAGCCACGAGATCTACCATCCGTTAACTGTCAGTGATTCCACTAAAGACCAACAGCTGAACTCTTTTTACCACAGATATATTTCTGTGTCCATCGGATATAACCAATCATGAGTACGATGACCCTCCACAGATGCTTGTAAGTACAGTTGGGTCAATTTACCGTTTTACCCCTATAGTTACATCTCACTTCTTAAATACCATTGATTCCTCTAATGAACAATACAGACCATTTTGGTTATCACTCAAGACATGATCCAGTTGTATGTCACCACATACATGCTTGAGTCACATACAGATAACTAGGAATTTTATGTTTATTGGTTTGTGGTAAAGCAAATAAAACAATTAACTGAGCAAAATACAAGGATGTGAAGTAAATATCATATATTAACAACACAAGTGTTCGTACATTCTGTTTACAAACTACAAGACACGAGACTTTAGGGCATCAACCCCAACACTTAAATGTGCTGGTCCCTTCTTCATTTGTTAATTCGACCGCACCGTGTGGAAATACTTCTTTAATTATGAATGGTCCAGACCAGCGTGATTTCAGTTTTCCCGGAAAAGTCGTAGCCTAGAATTGAATAGTAAGACCTTCTGACCAACCTGGAGATTCGTTTCACACAGTCGCTTGTCATGCCAACGCTTTGTATGTTCTCTATAGATCTTGGCATTTTCATATGCTTGAATTCTCCATTCATCCAGCTTGAGTAACTGAAGTTTTCTCTCCTCCCCTGCGGCCTTCAAATCAAAGTTGAGCTTTTTCACAGCCCACAGTGCCTTATGCTCTAATTCTAGCAGTAGATTGCATGCCTTCCCAAACACCAACGCATACGGGGACATGCCTATGGGTGTTTTATATGCAGTTTTATATGCCCACAAGGCATCGTCAAGCTTCATGGCCCAGTCCTTTCGTGAGGGATTCACCACCTTTTCTAGAATCAGCTTGATTTCTTTATTAGACACCTTGGCTTGGCCGTTTGTCTGGGAGTAATATGCGGTGACGATCTTGTGATGGACATTGTATTTAAGCAGAAGTTTGTTAATGATGCAATTGACAAAGTGGGATCCTTCATCACTTATTATGGCACGTGGGGTGCCAAAACGAGTGAAGATATTTCTCCGTAAGAATTTGTAGATTGTCGCCACGTCGTTTATGATGCATATACGGCTTTAATCCACTTGGAGACATAATCGACGACCAATAGAATATATTTGTGACCACTTGATAGTGGAAATGGTCCCATGACGTCTATGCCCCAAACGTCAAAAAGTTCCAATTCCAATATAATGTTCATCGACATCGCATTCTTCTCAGAAATGTTTCCAGTGCACTGGCACTTGTCGCATTTCATAGAATAGTCTCACACATCCTTAAATAAAGTTAGCCAATAATACCCGCTTTGTAAAACTTTTGCTGCTGTACATTATCCCCTGAAATGTCCACCATAGAATGAGTCATGGTATTGAAAAAGTATGCACTGAAACGCAGTCTCTGGCACATAGAGTCGCAAGATCTAGTTTGGCCCCCTTCTATAAAGATTCGGCTCGTCCCAATAATAGGATTTACATTCATGAATGTGCCGCTTCTTTTGGTGGGCTGTGTAATTTTCCGAAAATTGTTCACAAACCAAGAAATTGATAACATCTGCATACCACGGTAATTCTTCAAGTTTGAACAACTGCTCGTCTGGAAAGGATACGTTCACCTCCGACTGAATGCGGTCTATTTTTCAGATTCTCTAATCTCGACTAGTGGTCAGCTACCTGGTTCTCTATTCCCTTGCGGTAAATTATCTCCATGTTAAATTTTTGGATGAGGAGAACCAATCAGATTAGCCTCGGATTTACATTTTTTTTTTTGTCATTAAATATCTTATTGTCGAGTGGTCAGTGTGAGCTATAACTTCGGATCCCAATAAGTAGGGTCTAAATTTTTCAAGCGCAAAGATTACTGCAAGAAGCTTCTTCTCTGTGGTAGTGTAGTTTGCCTAGGCGGAGTTCAATGTTCTGCTCGCATATGCGATGGGGTGCCACATTGTCTTTTTTTTCTGTGCTAACACTGCCCTCATCGCACAACTGCTGGCATCGCACATTAACTTGAATGGCTTTATCCAATTGGGTGTGATCAAAATAGGCGCTGTAATTAATGTGTTCTTCAATACTTTGAATGCATTGAGGCATTGTGAATCAAAGTCAAAAGTTCTGTCAGCCTCTAGGAATGCACTCAACGGTCGAGCTATCTTAGAGAAGTCATTCACAAACTGTCCGTAGAATCCTGCACGTATTTCAAATGACTTGGCAGAGTTTTTAGCTCCAAGGTAGGTGGTTGTTCTAAGGAATGTTTCTTTGTTCTTCTTTCTTCATTCAAATTCAACTTTTCTTCATTGTTTACCGTCTCTGTGATTACATGATAGGTTTCTACGGATGCTGTCGCATCCTCTCCTTCATCTTCTTCTTCGGACTCTAATTCTTCATTGCAACTATGTTCATTGTAGAATCTGATAGGCCTTCATCTTCTGGATACTTCATCGCTTTGATGATGTTAAACCTGAGCTTCTTCCCATTGATGCTCATCGTGATCTCTCCTTTGTGCACATCAATTTGAGCACGACCAGTGGATAAAAATGGTTGTGCCAATATGATAGGCACATCTTTGTCCGCCTCGTAATCTAGAATGATGAAGCCTGCTAGTAGAATGAATTTATCGATTGTGACCAAGACATCCTTCAACTTTCCTTCAAGGTGTACTAGGGACCTGTGTGCAAGCTGAAGAGTCACCGTCGTGGGCGTTAGCTGCCCCACATTCAACTGTTTGAAGATTGAAAGGGGCATTAAATTTATACTGGCCCCAAGATCACATAATGCTTGATCGATGTATATCCTACCAATTGAGCAGGGTATCGTAAAGTTGCCTGGGTCGTGCATCTTTGGTGGGATTATAGCGTTTAATTTTTGTGTTAATGCCACCGTAGCGAACTTTCCTATACTTCTTTTTTTCGACACCATATCCTTAAAAAACTTGGCATATTTCGACATTTGCTCTATCGCTTCTATAAAAGGAATGTTGATGTGTAGCTGTTTTAATAATTCCAGAAAGCGATGATACTGACCTTCATCATTTTGCTTCTTTTTTAGTCTTTGCGGGAATGGCAGCTATCTGCGATGTAGGATTTAATCCATGGTAGAAAATTTCCATCTAGAGGCAGTCTAGTAATCCGTTGTGCGGGCAATCTCACACTAATCTCTTAAACCCCGCCCACAGGGTCGTTGAGCAATTCGTCTTTTTCTTGTTCAAAATTTGTAATTAACTTCCTCCTTCTGGCATTCTCTGTAGGAGGAAAATATTTCTTCATAAACTTCTTGAAAACTTGTTCCCATGAGGTTATCTCACCCAGTTCAAGGAAGTATGCTCATTTTCTTTCCTTATCGCAAACGAAAATGGGAATAGTGTGAGTCGAACTTCTTCACTGGAGATATTCGGGAACACAAAAGTGTTACAAATTTCAATAAAGCTCCAGAGATGGGCGTGCGAATCTTCGCCACCCCGTCTACAAAACTATTCGGCTGTCTAGATCATCTGTAACATAACCGGCTTCATCTCAAACCTTGATCTGTCCAAAGCCAGCCTCATGATTCCTGGGGAGAAATCATACAGGTTAGGTGATGTATAGTCTCGGATGGGTCTATTACGATCATTCGCTAGGAGGATAGGATTTGCCATTATGTTGTTCATATTTGCGGCTCTTTCTTCTAGTTGTTCCGCCATTCTGGGAGTTCTTTCTTGTTGTCGGTGGTTGTCTCTCTATCTTTTTCGGAATGTTCTTTCGACCTCTAGGTCGTAGTTGAGCACAGGAGCGTGTCCTTCGCTCATGCGATGCCTGCTACTTCCCTTACTGAAGGAATGGCAATGCACAAAGGTCAAAAGCTATAAAGAAAATGAAAGAGGTTTGCTGTTAGCGCAATATATACCATGGTCCCCGGCAACGACGCCAAAAACTTGATGCGTGAAAATTGTGATGTGTTCTGGTGTGAGTTTGCGGTGATGTGTGTTATACAGTGAACATGCAAGTTTCCCTAATAAGACCCAAGTATAAGCCTTCTTAGGTTTCCTGGTAAGTCCAGGGTCGAACACAGGGACTACTAAGTAAATATGCGACAGTCACTTTGATTCTCTTGCGGTAATAAAAACAAATGAAGGAGATGGTGTTTTGATTAAGGTTTTTTCTATGCGCCGGAGTTTGACGCAGAGTGATGAACGCGTAGAGTTACAATGAGTATGTGATGAAGAGGTTGAGAAGGGGTTTCGCTAACATTTTCTAAGATTGTGCATAAGCTATGCGATCATGCTACACACAAATATTAGTACTACATTTCTCAATGCTCAAGGTGAAGCAACCTTTCTTACTAATGACTACAATGATAGGCGACATTAATTCCCCTATTCTGATGCACTGATTATTGGTCACCGAAAGTTGAGTGTACTTGCTATAGTGTGACTTTTAACGGCTTGTCAACTAAATTCGGATTCAACCGTTATCAGCTTTTCATCCCATCATGATTTATTATGCTGTCACCTTGATGCGCAGTCTTTATGCGGCCACCTTTTTAAGAAACTTCTCACGATCGCATACGATCACAAGACTTGCGATCGCAATCTTCAAGCGCGTTGACGCCTTATTCCTTTGGATTGCAATTTCCCTTCGCCATCACATTTTTCCTGCACAAAATAAGTAAATTAACTATTTTTATTCGATGAGCACTTGCGATCGCAATGCCTTTCAGTTTAGCGCTTTTGGACATGATATTGCTTATTTTACCATCGCATTCTCTCATTATTTTACTTATTTAAGCTGTAATAACTTGTATTTCTACCAGTTATAGGACCATATAGGGATCATAAATCACGAAGTAAACTTGTTTTAAGTGAGATTACTAATGAGTTTACTAAGACTTCACAAGGGTTGTTGAAGAGGCTGATACATCAATAAGGGTTGTTGATGTCGGTTCATCTAATCATCCATATCAAGAGTTGAAATTTCCTCAACGTAGTGGAAGGATTATAAACCCATCTGGATGCTACATGGGTTTAATAGAAGCCCAAAACATCATATTTGATGATGGAATTGAGGATCCATTGTCTTATAAGTAAGCAATAGAAGATGTTGACAAGAATGAATAGATAAAAGGCATGGATCAAGAAATAGAGTCGATATACTTCAATTCTATCTGGGAGCTTGTAGATCAACCTCATGGGGTAAAACCTATAGGTTGCAAATGGTTATACAAGAGGAAAAGAGGTGTAGATGGAAAGGTACAAACCTTTAAAGCTAGACTTGTGGCAAAGGGTTATATCAAAGTTGAGGGAGTGGTCTATGAAGAAACTTTCTCACCTGTTGTCATGTTAAAGTCTATTAGGATTCTTTTGTCGATAGTCACATATTATGACTATGAGATATGGAAAATAAACGTCAAGACTGCCTTTTTGAATGGTAATCTTGAGTCAATCAGAAGGATTCATAGAACAAGTTAAAGAACAAAAGGTTTGCAAGCTTAATAGGTTCATTTATGGACTGAAACAAGTATCTTGATCTTAGAATATAAGATTTGATGTTGCAATCAAATCTTATGGCTTTGATCAAAATGTTGATGAACCTTGTATTTACAAGAAAATAATCAATAACTCAGTAGCTTTCATCGTACTGTACATAGAATTGGGAATGATGTAGGTTTTCTGACAGATGTTAAGAACTGGTTGGCTGCCCAATTCCAAATGAAAGATTTAGGAGACACACAGTTTGTTCTAGGGATCTAGATCATTAGGAATCGTAAGAACAAAAGGTTAGCCTTGTCTCAGACATCGTATATTGACAAGATGGTTGTCAGATATTCAATGTAAAATTCTAAGAAGGGTTTATTACCTTTCAGGCATGGAATTATATTGTCTAAGGAACAATGTCCTAAGACTCCTCAAGAGGTTGAGGAAATGAGATGAATTCCCTATGCATTGGCTATTGGTAGCCTTATGTATGCAATGTTATGTACTAGACCAGATATTTTCTATGCAGTAGGGATTTTGTGTCGATATCAATCCAATCTAGGATTAGATCACTGGACAACGGTCAAAACAATCCTCAAGTATTTTCGGAGAACGAGGGACTATATACTTGTGTATGGAGATAAGGATTTGATCCTTACAGGATACACAGACTCTGACTTTCAAACTGATTGGGATTCTTGAAAATCCACATCAAGGTCAGTATTTACTCTGAACAGAGAAGCTATAGTATGGTGAAACATCAAGCACGGATGCATCGCAGACTCCACTATGGAAGCTGATTACGTAGCTGCTTATAAAGCTGATAAAGAGGTTGTATGGCTTAAGAAGTTCCTTACTGATTTGGAAGTTGTTCAAAATATGTCTTTGTCCATTAAACTTTATTGGCCCATCACATTTGATTGTGATAACACTGGTGCTGTGGCAAATTCTAAAGAACCTAGGAGTCACCAAAGAGGTAAGCAGATAGAACGGAAATGTTATTTGATTCCGAAGATTGTGTATCGAGGTGACGTAACCGTCATGAAGATTGCTTCAGAGCACAACGTTGCTGATGTGTTTATGAAAGCTCTCACGGCTAAAGTGTTCGAAGATCATCTAGAAAGTCTGGGTCTATGAGATATGTGACATATTGTCTAGGGCAAGTGGGAAATGTTACTGGGGTATAGTGTATGCCCTAGTTTATTATGATTTGGTACTTTATTTGTATTGTACATTAGACTCCCTAAGCTTTAGGACACGTGGGAGACTGTTGAGATTGGTATCCTAAATCTCTTGTGTAATGTCGTAGTTTGTAAACTTTGTATAAACAAATTGTTATTAATAAAATAAATATTATTTTATGAGCATATACTCAATCCAATAAACTAAGATTCTAGGTTATTTTATGTAATGTAAACAAGTATATAGAAACATACAAGTAGATCTTGTTTAAATAATAACCTAAATGGTTTGTAGTAGATGGATAAGACTGGGTATCTTATCCTGGTGACACTACAGATATGACCCGCTTTGTAGGTGTTACAAGTGTTGTAAAGTGCTACAAATGATCTGATCTTGATCATTCATGTAGAGGCATGTGAGCGGCGGTATCCTATACAAAGAGTTTGTATAAGACGGACCACGAAATAGTTAGTCTGATTATATAACGTCGTTAATAATGTAGAGACTTATATTTCACTAGGATGACCATAGGTGACATGACATAAATCCTGAGTGAGTTGTGAACTCCTAGTCATGAAGGCGATCCTTTTATTTGTATGGGTGAGAGTGGCCAAATTTTCAACTCAATATGCCTACCATTTTGGGTATTTGTCTGATTGGAGAACTAGGAACGTAGCTACACAAGACGGAATTTACTCCTTCCCCGATGTCGGGAAAAGTAGATAAACTGTTCCCTTAAAGACTGATTCCAGGGCTTGAACATAATGGCCACACCCTCTCCTGGCCCGAGAGCGATGTTCATAGTTGGACTATCACTTATTGTTCATTAGAGAAATTAGTGATACTTAAGGAGTTAGGTGTAACTACAGGGGTAAAATGGTAATTTTGGCCCAACTTTGCTTACGAGCAATTTGTGCAGGGTCGTCGCACTATTGATTGATTATATCCAATTGATCTAAAAATTTATCTATAGTGCGAAGAGTGAACCTGTCGGTCTTTAGTGGAATGACCGACAGTTAATGGTGTAGGGTAATTTAATTAAAGAGTTTAATTAATTATTCAAGTACCGTTGGAGCTTCAATCTATAGGTCCATTAGGTTCTCTTTGTAGCTCAACAGGGATTTAATTGAGAATTAATTTTGGATTAATTTGAAGTGTTCAAATTAATTGAAGGAATTAATTATATATGATATAATTAATTAAATTAATTATATATGTGATATAATTAATATAATGTATTTGATACATTATAATATAAGGTAATACGAGAGAAATTTGAATATGATTCAAATACTAATTATATGAATGAGATTCACGTAATTAAATTTAATATAAATATGATTTATATTAAATACCATAAATAAGTTAAGAGGAATTAAATATTTGGATATGATTCAAATATCAATTATATGGATGAGATTCATACAAGTGAATTTAATATAAATGTGATTTATATTAAACGTCAGGTATTATTGAGAGAAAATAAAACTATAGGTCATGTCGTTTTTGATGCAATATAAACCTATAGGCTATATGTTATATTTGATATAACATATAGTGTCTATATTCTGTCTCTTATACACATCTAGATGTGTATAAGAGACAGCATATAGTGTGTATATATATAAGAAAATAGATATTATATCTATATATATTATTAATTTAATTTATTTAAATAAATTTTAATTAAAGGAAGGTAGCTATAACTCCCCCCTCCCCTCTTCAACGTGGGTTGTGGAAGAATGAATGGTTCTCATTAATCTTCTTCCACAATTCTCTCTATGAGTTGGTTCTCTCTGAAAGAATGTTTACAGAGAAGGAAAAAAATCCTCTCTTTCTTTCCATCTTCTTACCTCTTCCAAACCTAAGGCAGGGCCCACAACTCTTTCCAATTCTCAAACCCTAAGAAGAATACATGAGACTTTGTTTGATGGTGTCCCTATTGAGATTTCGGATCGTGAGCCGTTCGAGAGAATACGTGAAGAAATCGGTTCTTCAAAGGTAAATTTTTTTTCTCCCTTTTTAATTAGAAAAGTATGTTATAATTTTATTCTTGATGCATAATCCTTCTTTCTTTTTTGTTCTGTAATTCTGAATTTTTTTGGAAAAACAAAAATTGGGACCATCCCCACTTTCCACTGGGTAAACCTTCGTTGATTTTCCCTTGAATGATAATTAGAAGCTAGGCTAGGATCTTTAATCCTAAAGCATAGGTCTCCAATGTTCACACCCATTGGTCCATGATTGAACCTACGAGAGTTCATGATGCCCTAAATACTCCTCAATGGAAGGTTGCTATGGACAGTGAGTATTCTGCTCTTATCTTTAATCATACCTAGCATCTTGTTCCGCCATCTCCATCATTTAATGTTCTTGGCAATAAATGGGTTTTTTGCTTGAAAAGAAATGTCGGTGGTTCAATACAAAGATACAAAGCATGGTTGGTTGTGAAAGGCTTTCATCAACATTATGGTATTGATTTTTTAAGACGTTTATTTCGGTTGTTAAAGCTTCAACAATCCGCGTGGTACTCAATATTACGATCATTAAGGGTTGGAGTCTCAGACAGTTAGATTTCAACAATGCGTTCCTAAATGGAACCTTGAATGAGGATGTCTACATAAGTCAGCCACCAGGGTATGTAAATCCTGATTTTCCAGATTATGTATGCAAACTTGTCAAAGTCATATATGGTCTAAAACAGGATCCATGTGCCTGGAACAATACACTCCAAACAGCTCTACTCGCCTAGGGTTTTAAGAATTCTCAGTCTGATATATTGTTGTTCATTGTTCATTCTTCATTCTATCGACTCCATAATTCTCCTACTCATGTACGTGGATGATGTTATTATCACAATAAACAATCAAATTCTGATATCTCAGCTGGTTAATGTTCTTGACAGCTAATTTGCTTTGAAAGACTTGGTGCACTAAACTACTTCCTAGGCATTCAAGTGCATTATTTAGAATTTAGGTTTCTGCTAAATCAAGATAAATATATTGATGATCTGCTTGATAAAATTGAGTTAAAAGATCTTCAACCTACTGTTTCCCCATACGTGCTTGGTAAACATTTGTCCAACAGTGATGGCACACATATGTCAGATCCGTTTTATCTATAAAAGCACGATTGGGGCACTTCAGTATCTTACACACACCAGACCAGACATTTCTTATATGGTGAACCATCTGAGTCAATTTCTCCAATCGCCTATTGATGTTCATTGGCAAGCCACGAAGTGAGTGCTTCATTATATCAGTGGAACTAAACATTTTGGGATTCTGTTTCAACTCGGAGTTTGATCTTATCGTAAAACATATTCGAATGTAGATTGGGCATCCAATATTGATAATAGGAGATCTGTTGCAGTGTATTGCATATTTGTTGGGTGAAATTTGGTATCTTGGTCGTCTAAGAAGCAAACAATTGTGGCTCGTTCTAGTACAAAATCAGAATATAGAGCTCTTGCTCATGTCTCCTCTAAAATTTTCTGGATTCAACAATTACTAAGTGAAATTGAGATGAAGTCTTCTTGAGCACCATTCTCTGATGTGACAACGTCAGTGTTGGAGCTCTTGCATTAAACCCTGTCTTTCACTTGTGTACCAAGCACATAAAAATTGATGTGCACTTTATGAGGGATCAGGTTCTTCGTGGTGGCCTTGAGGTTCAATATGTGGTAACGACTGATCAGTTACCAAATTGTCTTACCAAACCATTAACCCATTCTCAGTTCTTCTATCTATGATCCAAACTCAGAGTCATTAAACTTCTCTCAAGTTTAAGGAGGGGATGTTAGGGAAGGTTCCAAGCTGGCAAACGCAAGTCAATAATGACATTTCACACTCTAAGGTCCTCATCAACAAAGGAGTTCCACATATGAAGAATTATTTCATAATCTTATGGTTATATTTCAGCTCAACAGAATTTACTCCCTTCTCTCTTATTGAGCCATTTGTACCTCTATTTTATGAATATTTATATTATTTCATATTATTCTTTTGGAACCATAAATTGGGTAATCAAGTGTATATAAGGGCAAGTTTTGACTCTCTAAATAAAAACTTTGAAATTCTTCAAACATTAAGTATAAACAAACATCTCAACAAAATGGGCCGCTGAAAAGCAAACTGGTTACAAAATGTGGGGATATTATTATCGATTTTCTAAGTTTTTTCGTTTTACATTTTTTAATTTCCATTTCTTCAACTAGTACCAATGAATGGGAGAAAGACATATGTCGACTAGTACAATTATTGGTAACACCATATTCAAGATTCCAAGGAATACTGTATCGGGTCTAGCTTTTTTTTTATTACTCCGAATGCAAACAATAAGTCAGAGTCCGATATGTTTCTCGAGAGCACATATACAAATGGAATTTGTACTATACAGGGGGAGAAAAAAAGGCATCAATCCAAGAGAATCATGCCAAAAGGATAGTTACAATAAATTGTTGACACAAGCAGCCAAAGGGAAGTTTTAAATTTGAAACTAGACCAATCCTCTTCCCCAAGACCTTTGGAATCGGTATTAACATTAGAAGAAATTTGGATTTACTTGATAAATTTAGATTCCAGACTAAAACGGATCATGGCAGAGGTTGCTTGTCAATAATGATAATGATTAGAGAGCTGGTACACGGTGGATAGTAGAAATACAAGTGCTAAAAGCCCTTCGGCTTTCTCTCGAAAGTTGTAGTCCCGTGCTTGGCCAAGAACTTAATCCCTAGTGCGCAACAGGTTGAATGGGAAGCTAAGAACCATATATATAAATACAAGACACGGATACAACATAAATATGGTGCCATTTTTATTTTTTAAAAATCTACGTTAGAGTGGAGAATAGTCCCCTTTCTCTTGCCAAAAATGTCCAAGTTTGGGCTCCCAAGTGATTTAGGACTGCTATCCATTAATAAGCTTTAGAGTAGACTGTCATACAAATGGTATTGTATCTGTTTGAAGTGTTTGTTTGCTAAACGCTTTGAAGCAAGTCGGTGGATATTTTTAAGGCCCTAATTGTCTTGCCTTCAAAGTTTAATAGTGTATTGCTGATCAGATCTTGTGGTACTTTGGTTTAGTTTATTTGGTGGGAGAGGAATAAGAGAAATTTTGTATGATTCAAATGAGGATTTTGTTGAAACCAAAATAACATATGCTTTCTAGTTTCTAGGGCTGTACAACTTAGGTCGTCACCTAGAGAATGTTTCTATTTGAAAAAACTTCAAAATTTAACCCCTTTTTGTTTCTCAATGAGTATTGGTCTCCAAACTAGTGAATATTCCTTACATCTCAAGAACATTTTTTTTAGAACAACTATGGGGTAGAGGGTAGAGGTTTGAACCATCGACCTCTAGAAATGGAGCACATCCCAATATCATCGAGTCAAATTCTCTTTGGCAACCTACACACAGTTCCTACAATAGATCTTTTACTTGTACAAGTAAGACTGTTAACTAGAGAATGTTCCTATTTGAGAAAACCTCCAAATTTAGCTCCTTTTTGTTTTTCAATCGGTACTTGATTTCCTATATATATTGGAGGATATTGAATCTTCCTCTTGTATATCTTTTGTCATTAACACATTGTATTTTGTTGAGGATCCTACATTGGAAAATTAATCCATTCTATCTCGTTGAGGATCCCACAACTATATTAAAAATAATTAAAATGACATATTTAAACCAAAGTAAAATTTAATCCTGGATTAAATACAATATAATTAAATATTTAACAAATCCAAAATTTCTAAATTTGCATGACATTTTTAGGCTAAATGTGCTTTCAATCCATCCAACTCATTATACCTAAGTATTGTGAAGAACAAAGAAAGATAAACATGAGAAGGATATTGACAGTCAATGCCAGTCTTAATAGGTAACAAACTTGGAATTAATTCAAGTTCCAAGCATGCACTATGAAAAATATATGTTAATTTGGACCCCTTTTCTCCATCAATCTTGTAAACAGCAAATTATGAACATATAATTAATTATTTAGACTTTGAAACCTAAGTTGTTTCATGAAGGGAAACTTCTAGAAAAATCTTGACAACTTTTGGCCATCAACAATATAACTGACCCAATTGATTAGGTTTGAACATTGAATGTTTGAAACCTTTGAACAAATCTCACCATTATCAATGAAATTTCAACAAAATATTGATTTAGGTCAACACACGTCTACTTTTGTATTAGGAATAAGTTATCACTCCATAATTTTAAATAATATGATAAAGAAAAAAAATTAATTTTTCAGTCGTCGAAATTTGAAGAATAGATATGTTGTTTCGTATATGAATTTTCAAAATGTACATTTTTAGTTCTTGTGATTTAAAAATATACTTTTTTAATCCTTCAATTTTTAAAATGTACTTTTGTTAAGCACTGAATTATAAAAATATGTTTAAAAGATCTTGAAATAATTTTTATAAAAAAATATTTATATGATATTTTAAACTTGAAAAAGAATTTTGGAGAGAAGAGATAATTATTTTAAATTATTTTTATTTAAAACACCATATAATTATTTAAAATAATAATAAAAAATTACTTTAAGAAGCTTTTAATCTATTGATAAAAATTAATTTCGAGACTAAAAAGGTAAATATATCTATTCTTAAAAATTTGAAGACTAAAAAATATACATTTTGAAAATTTATGAACCAAACTCATATGTTCTTGAACTAAAATAGTAATTTTTCTTTATAATAAAATTTGCATTTATTCATTTTTTTTAAATACCTAAATGGTTTGTACCAGTAACCCATATATTTTGTCCTTCCCTTGTACATTAATTCAAAATCTTTTCTTTGTGACAGATGTGGTATTTTAATTTGATCCTAACCCAATCTTTTTGAAATTTAAAAGATATTTCAAAATATTTGGATATATAAAAGTTGGTGTGTATTCTAGTTGAATTTCAGAGGTTTGAAGGTGATGGTCAAAGCTAGAAGATGAAAGATATGGTTGTGTGGTATGGGTATATTTCCCTTGTTACAAGGGCAACCAATTAGCAAATTATTATTAAATGCATTGTGAAATTGCTAATATATATATATCATCATTAAAATATTGTATCATCGTTGAATTGAGCATAGCTCAACAATAATTAATATGTATTTCTTTTTTAAAGCTCGAGATTTAAATCTTCATACCTCACTTTTTTTTAAAAAAAAAAACAAAAATTGACACTATGTCTTAGTCTAAAAGGTCAAGAAGTTTGGATCTCCACATTCAATTCTTTCAATTTTTACATTTTAGTAGACACCATCAAATAGATCAATAATTTTAATTCTCTCCTTCCATGGAAGGAAATTGAGCTACCTATAAATTTTTGAAAGAATTATATTAATTTCACCACTTATTGAGTAGCAAATATAAAAGAAGAAGAAAAAAAAAACTCGTTTTCAATAAATAAGTTACGTATAGTTTCATTTCATCCCTATGTTTGTTACATTCGTATTCATAATGTTAAAATTGAGTTTAGTTCTTATTTTATTTCTAGATTTTAAAACTTACACTTTTACCTTTAATTTTGTGTTTAATTTTCATTTGTTTCCTAGGTCTCAAGATCTTACCCATGTTAATTCTTGAGTTTTCTCTCATATTTACATTTTGTCTTTAATGTTAAGTCTAAGCCAATTAATCTAAAATAATAGTGATCATGTGGAATTTCTTTAGTTAACTTTAATAGTGGCAAAAAAAAAAAAAAAGTGAAAAGTAATAATATAATTACAACTCTTTTAAATCTTTTGAAATTAATTAAAACAAAATTAAAACACAAAGGATTAAAAGTACGCATGGTGAAAATTAGGTATAAAAGTATATAATCTTGAAATTATGAGAGCAAATAGGAATTGAAGTCAAAATTTAAGAATAAATATTTAATAAATGATCGAATGGAAACTAAACACAAAACTTAAAAATAAAAAGGTAACATTTTAAAATATAGAGAACAACTACAAACAAGAAAAAAAATGTAGTTTTTTCACTGGAATATGTATATAAGAAAATGTCATCATTGCTATAATTGAAAAGTATATATACATCAAAGGACAAACCCGTATACTTAAAAGACTGAGTTGTTTTCAAACAAAAAAGATGAATCAATTTATTTATAAATATAGCAAAATTTTATTATTTATCAGTATTAGACCGTGATAGACTACAATAGACATCTATCGCGGTCTATCGACATCTATAAATATTAATGATAAATGTCTATCGCAATCTATTACTGATAGACGGTAACATGTTATTATATTTGTAAATATTTTTAGTAATTTTATGATTTAAAATATTTACATTAAAAGAAGTGTCATGATTTCTCTCTTAAAAAAAAAGGTGTCATCATTATTATATTAAAAATGAAAAGAAGTATAGATGTAATTATTAAGGAAGTAGTTACGTGTACTTAAGAAAGAGCTAGCACAATAAATAAAGTGGTCGGCGAAGTACCTAAATTCCTGCCGTATAATTATACCTTACCTTCCCACCATTCAAACTCATCAATAATTCCAACTTTGTTTCTTGATTAAGAATATCAAATTTTTAACTAAATAAAATTTCATTTTGTTCATTATATTTTTTTTAAAGAATCTCATTTTAGTCCTTATATTTTTTAATAAATATTAGATTTAGTCCCTACATTTTACTCATAGTTGATTTTTTTTCAAAATTTTTTTATTACCTATTATTATGAGCATTGGTGTTCACGTCTTCTATCTTCTCATAAAAATTATTGTTGTAATTTAACTAATTTAGATAAAAATTAAATTTAAGATTTATTGAAAATATCAAAATCAAAATTAGACATGTAAAAGTAAAAAAAAAATTAATATTGGTCATAACTTACAAAGTATAAGAATTAAAATAGTATTTTAAACATCTTCCTTTTATTAGCTCTGAATTTATCCCAATTTTTTCTAGGTCCATTGGATGGATGACCAAAAAATGAGGTAAAAAATGCGAAATGTCCCAATTTTTTATGACCCTTTGCTAACATCAAATTGAGAGTGAAATTATCAAAATATACTCTTGCGCGTGCAGAAAAGCAATCTTGCTCTCACTCTTACACGCAGAAAAGACCCATTTTTCTTTCTCTTCTCACCGATCTCGCTCTCGCCGGTCTTGCTCTGCCGATCTCGCCCTTGTTGGTCTCGCTCTTCCATTATTCACTGGTTTCACTCTTCCTTTACTCACACAGTCTTGTCAAATGCCCGACATCAACAATCACTCTCCTCGGAGCTGCTCGTGCGAACTCATCGTATCGGAGAAGAAGAAGATATAGTGGAGAAGAAATCGGAGAAGAAGAAGATGCATCGGAAGAAATCAGAGAAGAAGTCAGAGAAGAAGTCGGGGGAAAGGAGGAGAAAAAAGAAAAAGGAATCAAGGAGAAGAAAACAAGAAAGCAAGGTCAATGTTGTAATTTCACGTGATCATGATATCATCAAAGGATTATTTGGTATTTTTTTAAAAAATTGGGTCATTTATCATTTTAGGCCTTTAAAACAGTTCTTTTGGACAATTATCTCACTTTTTCTAGTATGTTATATGGTTGATGTAAAAATGACTTTGGCAAATATTTTGGGGAATTTTTATTTTTTAATATTTTCGAAAATGATATATATATATATATATATATAACAATTATTTTTTTAGGAATTTGTCCTTTTGCAAATATTTAATATAGAATATATATATAAAATTCGGAGAAAAAAAATAGTTTGATATAATGTAAATGTAGAAGATTGAACTATCTCGACATTGTTAAGATCAGTGTCGAGGCAGAGAATTCTACCGACGAAACTTTGTTGGCATCGAGAGAAGACCATGAAATCATGGTTTTGGGAATTCTCGACGCTTGTGAATTGGGCATCGGGAGAGTGGGGATTCACCCCAACAATGTTAAGTCGCATCGGGAGAGGTTGTGGTTCACCGATGCCATTAAATACCATTGGAAGATATGCTTTTTAAAACCCTAAACTATCTTATGCCATTCTTCCTCCTTTTAAATTGGATATTGAATCTCCATCTCTTAAGTATTTGTTTCTTTTAGTTTAACTTTAAATATTTACGATGGAAATAATTCGACTCTCAAAAATTCAGTAGAGACAAATTGTAGGAGAGAGTTGAAAAATATCCAATACTAAACTACATTATTTCACCAACTTAAAATGAGTGAAAGACTTCAAAATTAATTTATATGCTTAGAGGTTGTTCGTTTTTAGAAAATGTAGATAACAAGAATCTTACGATGCTTGAAATTAAAGATGTATGGAATCACACAATGCCCAACATCTTTAAATAACTATGCTAGTCTTTTAGGAATATGTTTTTACATAACTGGAAATATTACTTGGATAATTGTGCTTATTTCATATGATTTCAACTAAGAAATAATGTCTTAAATTTATATAATGTTCAAGAACACGCTTGCAACTATTCATTAATGTATAATTAATATAATATAATTTGAATTCATATAACATATTTATTTTTATTAATTTAAATTTCTTTTCAAATTAATATAGTTTATATATTATATCCATATGCTATTTTCCTCAACAAGATAATCTATATATTAATTTAAGATTTTTCTTTTTTATAAAATAAGCCTTAATTTAAATTTAAACTTGAATATTTTATAATAAAAACAATTACGACATAACCAAGAAAGTGATAGATATGATTGACAATATTTATTCTAATTATAAAAAATAAAAGAAGAGTAAAAGAAAAAAAGGAAATGGTAAAAAAGTAAAAAGATGATGTCTACAACAATGACCTAAATAATGTTATTGTTGGAAATGCGACCAAAGTCCCACATTGGTTAGATAAGAGGACGATCATGGTATCCGTGGTTGAACTCTATTGGATAGGTGGTATGATCGGGTGAAAAGGAGTTAGCCTTGATATGAGTTAGACGGATGGATGATTGTTTGAGGGGAGGCTCGGTGATTTTTTGTTCGAGGGGAGGATTGTTGGGAATGCGACCAAAATCCCACACTTGATTAGATAAGATGAGGATCATGGGTATATAAGTGAGGATGATTATCTCCATAGGTATGAGACCTTTTGGGTTGAAACAAAAAAGAAAGCCACGAGGGTTTATGCCCAAAGTGGATAATATCATACCATTGTGGAAATAGTTAGTTTGAGGGTCTTGTCCCTATTAGTTATTCATTACAAAATAATTTGAATTATCTATTGATTTAGGTGCACTGTGAAACATGGCATTAGGAGATCACGCCTTTTTCCGATGCTATTTATATAGCATCAGGATACATTTTGTGCAATTTTTTTGGTAAGTTACGGTTGTTGAGACTTGGTTCGAGTTAGTTTTATTTTTTAGCATTATGAGGTTTGGTTTGAGTTAGTTTCATTAAAAGGAGTAGTTTATATTGTTATGTTTTAGATTAGCTGTTATATTTATATGCTTGAGATTAGTATATAGGATGAGTTTGGGGATATTTGAGTATTGTCGAGATAATTTGGGGTTAACTTATGGTTGAATTATATGTATTTTTATCCAAGGACAATGATTTACTTCAAATGGCAAAGTCTTTAAACTTTCTTCGTAGAAATTCTCATCTCATTTAAAGGGTTATATCTCCGAAGGTATATTGATCATTTGATTGATTATTGAAAATTCTTATTTTTCTAGTTTTTCTTGACATACTTCAATCGGCTTGTCTCCTTGGGTAGAAAAAAGTCATAGTTTCTAAATTTCAATTTGACTTTAAAGTGTGTGTGACGGGGTGTCTAGAGTATATTTAAAGTTGTTAATTGTTCCGAGGTTGAATTTGAAGCTTTATTTTGATTTTGTAATTGTTATACTGGTAAAAGTATATCTATATTTAAGTTTAAACTTGAGTTTGAAATTGTCATGGGGGTCTAAAATTTATTTGAAGTTGTTAATGTTCTTAGATTGAATTTAAATTCAAACATAGTTTTGACGTATTTGGAAAGTATATTGAGTTTGAAATTGGTTTGAGTTGAACTTTAAGTTTTGAGGTTGATTTTTGACGTGTGTTGAGAGGGGGAGAGGTTTAGTGAGGGTGAGGGTCTAGATTTTATTTGAAGTTACTAATGTTAAGTTTAATTTAGGTTTTATAGAGTCTCATATTATATAGATAAATGCATAGTTATGTTTAAGTTTTTTTTTTTTTTTTTTAATTAATATTGCTATTATTATAGGAGTAAATACATGATGTAGGATTCAAGTGACTTTTTAGTTTGAGGCTGAAGTGGTAATGGAAGAAAAATGGCTTGTATGTAGTGTTATTATTAAGAAGCCAAGGTAAGCTTTTGCATTTGCATATTCAAATATAAAAAAATTGAGATCCGATAAAAAATAGTGAACTCAACAAAAGAGGCACCATCTTTGATAAAAAAAAAATGCATAATTATGTTTAAGTTTGAGTTGAATTATAGTACCTTTGATTTTTAGTTTCTAAATAAGTTTGAGATTAAAGTGTATTCTGTATAGTAATATTTACGTTTTGTATTGATGTTGTTATTTGTATTGAGTTGAATTATGTTTAAGTTTGAGTTTTGGGATTGATATATAGGTAAATGTATAGTTTGTTTATGTTTTGTATTAATGTTGTTTGTATTTTGTAGGTATCTCCGGGTTTATGTTCAAGCAAGAAGTAGAGAAGAATCAAGATATATTTTATGGATATTATGTAACGTAGATTTATATTTTGTAGGTATTTCGGAGTTTATGTTTCGTGGATATTATGTAATTATAATTAACTTTGTGAAATTAAATTGTATGTTATATAAGAAAACTAATTAAATGTAAAAGTTGTTGATTTTAGTTCATTTATTTAAATTTGTAAGATTCAAGTAGTTTTCAATTATTGTTTTTTTTTTTTTTTTAAAAAAAAGGTTTGATTTCAATAAATTAGAAGAATTTTATATAAAAAAAGATCATTATTGACACAAAATTTTAAGATGTAGGGAAAAACAACAAAAGATATGTAAATTTTTGAAATCTTTCCCGATGCGAAACTAGATTAGCATTAGGAAATGTAACCTCCCCTGATGCTAAATGGTTATTCAATGAAATTTTAAGTAACTCTTATACAAACTTTAACTATATGCTCTGATGGAAATTTGATATGAAGGTTTCATTACCAAGTTTTGGACAGTGAAAAACGTACCTGACTTTACGTGACAACAATGGTAAATTTATAATTTGGGGAAGAATGTGACATGCAAGATGAAAAGATCTGCACACTGATGTGGTACTTGCCAGAAAGAGTTACTATGTAGTGAATAGAGAGTTTTAGTATTAGGATAAGTCGTAGTGATGTATTTATAGTGAAACCTTGACATAAAGCATCCATATCAATGTTTCCGAGTCATATTATGTTAACTCTCGAACCAAACGGGCCAAGGTATGCATTTAGCATGCCCTCTTCATCAAGTTTGGAGGCCCAACCTTGGTCTTGGCTCATACTTGGTCAAGCCTGAGGCCAAGGAGGTTGGTTTAGGCTTTTGACCCAAACCATCCTCTTCTCAAAGCCCAAATACGCTATAGTATGCTCCATTCACCAAACAAATAGGGTTAACCTCAACCTTATCCTTGGCCAAGGCCGAGACCGAGGAGGTTGGTTTGGATTTTTGACCCAAACCATCATCTTCTCAAGGTCTAAATAATTAGTCGTAGTATGCTCCATTCGTGAAACATAGAGGGTCGGCCTCATCCTTGACCGATTGGGCTACTTTGGCTCAAAGCCAAATTAGCTAGTTTTTCTTAAGCCCGTTTCATCCTCTCGACCCAGTTGTTTGTCTATTTACTATTGTTTTCTTGGTCTGATAGTTTACTTTTCTTTGTTATGTTGATTCTATCATTTAGTCCAAAAATCACAAACGACAGAAGGCATAATCTACAATCAAACAAGAAATTTTCATTTCTAAATTGTGGAAGAGCTCTGAAAGAAAAAAAAAATATTTTACATGATAATCAAAAGCTCTCTAGTACAATCTTAAAAGGATTAATTATAGTTTTACAATGATATAAGACAATTAACTCATTAATTATAAAATACTAATTAATTTAAATTAACAATTGTATATCTATCATCTCGTGTAGTTGAACTAGGCCAAGAAAAATAAAGTTTGAAATAGAGAAGACAAAACAACATGAATTTATTATTTATTTTCTAAAAGAGAAAAAGATTATAATTTTGAAAACCGGCATTGACTATAAAAGGTCTTGTAAAATGACAAGTTTAATTAATTTTGTATAAGAAATTAATAGAAATGGATGTGTATTATCACTATAATACAATTCCAATAATATGTGACTGGCATAAACGTGGAATGACTTATGTGCCAGTTTTAAATTGTCGTCTATGAAAATATTGGTGTCTACAAAAATATGGAGATAGATATTTCCTATGAAGCACAGATATAGATACGATTATACGATATGGATACGATCAGATATGATGATTCGTCAATTTTTAAAGAATTAAGATACGGATACATCTAAGGTTACGTCATTTTTTATATATTTTTTGAATATATATTTCTAAAAAAACGAGGATATTGATACTATGAAGATACATTTTCTTTTTCTTAAAAAAATCTAGGATATAGATAAATTTAGCATACAAGTTAATAACAATAGCACAAAATAGAATACAAATACTAAAATATAATACAAAAAAAAGCAACATCTAAGAAGTTGAAGTACAATAGTTAATAAAATGCAATAGGAAAATGACTCATATTATAAAGAAGAAGAAGAAGATTAGAGGGAGAAACATGAAGATAAACGAAAAACTTCTTTATTGAATTGTTGAAGATATCCAAATGGTTTATATTTTGGTGGACTTTGTGTGGGGACTCAAATGTAAAAATGAAAATTAGATGATTTTAGGGTTTGGTTTTTTATTTATTTTTTTCTTTTAGTTTTGGACTCGAGTAGTATACTTCTTAAATAGGTTGCCTAGTTTTAAATTGAGAAAGATTAAATGAGTTGCTTGTCTTTTTTCATTAAAAAAATGTATGTGTAAAAATAAATACGTCAAATCGCGTGTCAGATACGTATCTGAGAAGTATCTGAAAGTATTGATATCCAATATGTATTTGATACGGATTTTTTGCCTCACATTAAGTATATGTGCTTCATAAGATATTTCTGTAAAATTATAAAAATAATAAATTTGAAAAAAATTAAATTAATAAATAAATATTTAAGATTTAAATTTTTAAACAAGTTAAATGCATGTCATTTATTTATATTATATTCATTATAGTAAGATCTGGTTACTTATTTTCTATGTTTCGTTGATTTTTATACGATAGAAAACTTTTATTCACTCTCCTCATGTCAATATCGAACTCATGAAAACATAAAAATATCGATAAAAATATGACACGTGGATGAAAATATACTTATATGTTCCAAATAATTGAAAACATTTCCAAAAATAGTATCTTCTCGTGATTTTTTTTTTTTAAATCTCACGAATAATGTGTGAAAAATCTCTATTATTCAATTCCACTTCAACAAAATTAGCGTATATGTTTGGAAATATATACTTAAAAGTACGAGACTTTTTTAAATATAAAAAATATTTAAAAATATTTAAATTTTATAAATATAAGGCACTTTTAGAACTTTTTGTTATAAAGCCTAAATATTTTTTAGAATTCTCTATTTATAAGAATTTTTCTAAAAAAGTATTTCTTACACATTGGCTACAATATAATGTAAGAGTAATTTAGATAATTCATGAACTTCTCAAAATGTTATTATTAGGTATTTGAGCTGTCGATTTTAAATTTAAGATTAAATTATACAAAATATTATTGAACTTTGAGTTAGATTTTAATTATTTCCCTTTATAGGGCCGGGAGGTTTCATTTTTACATTCAACTTTGATATTAGTCCCATATATTCCTAACTAGTGAAATTGTTCAAAAATATATTTTTTCTATTAAATAAATTATAAAATTGGACGTAACAACTAAACTATAAAAATTAGAAGACAATACGTGATATTATTTTCGTAAAAGATTATGATCATTATTGCCATTTATTTCATCTCAAAATATATCTTTAGAATCATTTACATAGTCAATTTTTACATATCGATTATCATGTTAATTTACATGAATGATGATATAAATAATTTCATGTATCTATATTATAAATCACAATCATATATGAAAGGATGTGCCACTTCATTTCTTTGTGTATCACTTCGACCAATAGTTGTAATGACACAAAGGACGTGACTATCCATACAAACATATCTCTACCTTTAAATTCGTGATTTTTCATATCTAAGGTCTACATCACACTCAGATTTATCACTTCGTCTTGTAAACGATTTGACTCGAATAGTTATAACGGGACAAATGAGATAACTATCCAGTTCAAACATATCTTCGCTGTTAGATCATGACGTTAACCGATTTGACTCGAATAATTATAATGAGGCAATTGACGTGACTGTCCATTCAAACATATCTTCACTGTTACATTGTAATATTACATATCTATAGTTTAAATCACATTCCATACACGAAAAAAGTACACCATTTTTCATGCAACCACCTAGACTCAAATAGTTGTAGTGAATGATAAAATAAGAATTATGACGAGATGTAAGGAGAAATTAGAGATATAAAGATTCTTCGTTTGTAACTTTTATATATATATATATAATATAAATTACCGGAAAAAAAATATTTAATACGGGAAGTTGATTTCTAGTACTTTAATCAGTTAATTGTACTGTAACACTGCCTAATTTTTAACTAATCGCAAATGAAGTTTCAAAGTTTGCGTAATTAATTATTCTTTGGATTATTAGTCTTCATCATTCTTACTGTTTCTTGATTCTTATGTAAGAAAAATGGCTTAAATTATTTCAAACCCGCAGAATTTTCATACAAATAAGCCAAAAATAAATAAATAAATAATAAAAGGAAAATACAAAATAAGACAAACATTAAAAGCAGCCATAAACAATGCAAGCCAAACGATAAGGTTTTCATTTATTTTTTATTTTTTAAATGAAAATCAAGGAGATAACGTCGTCGTTTTGACACCGTTGTCTGTCCTTTATATTCCCTTGCCTATTTATACTTTGTTTTGGTTCTGATGAAGTCTCATCTCTCCGCCACTCTCTTCCGCTAAAATGGAGAAAAGTGAGCCAAATACGGCGGCGGCCACGACGGCGGTTAGTCCGTGTGCAGCTTGCAAAATTCTCCGGCGGAGATGCCGAGAGAATTGCGAATTGGGCCCGTATTTTCCCCCAACCGAACCTCTCAAATTCACTATTGCTCATAGAATCTTCGGCGCTAGCAACATCATCAAATTGCTTCAGGTAACTTCGATTAATTTGATAACGTTTTTGTTTCTCGTCGCTTGTTGGACATTAAATGATTTCATGTGTTTAATGTTTTTCCTTTATATATTTTGGAAGTGAAAATAAAGTTTTAATATTTCTTATAATATATTTATTTTTAAGTTGTCATTTTTATATTTATAAAGAAGGTTACATCTAATAAATTTCAATATTCCACTTAACTAGAGAGTTTGGAGTATAAAGTTGAGCTGAGTTAAGAATTATTATAGAAATAGAATAATTGAGAGAGTTTATACGAATAACGAGATGATAAATATTAGAAGTGTTCAAAAAATCTGATAACCTAAAAAAATCGATCAACTAACCCAATCCATGCAGTTTGGGTTGGGTTATCAACTCATTTGGGTTAGGTTAGCTTCAAATAAATGAAAATTTTATGGGTTGAATTGGTTCATGAGTTCACCTAATATAACTCAAACCAACCCGAACAAATCTGAATTTATTATTAACTTTAATATATATATATTTTGTTACTTATAACACAATTATTTATACATATATTGGTTTTAATTTTATTTAATTCCAATATTTTTTGAATAATTTTTTTTAACAACTCTTAAAAATAGTTTCTTTGCACTTTAGAAAAAAAATTTCACTACATAAATTGAAATTGAGTAGTTAATCTTAATTCAATATATGCAAATAATTAAATTAGATTTTTACATATTTATGTTTTGCTTTTTTTAGAACAAAATTTTAAATAAATGACTAGATTAATCTGAACCAACCCAGCACAAATATTTCATGGTTGGGTTGGGTTGGGTTCATTTTTTAATAAGGGTTATTTGGATTGAAGAAATTTACAACCCGAACAATTGGATTGGATCTTTCAATCCAATCCAACTCATAAACACCTCTAATAAATATGAGTTAATATGAACAACGAGATAATGTACCTCTTTAATTATTAATGAACCAAATGGTGAAGGGGTTTCTTTTTATCCACCAACTCAATCCAACTTAGGGGCCCAACATCCTACAAAATTTAGAAAATTAAACCTAAATTATGGAAGAAATAACGATGAGTTAAAAAATAAAAAATAAAATAAACTCCTCTAATATTCTTAATTTAATTATTCAAATATATTGCTAAAGATAATTATAAAAAACAGGTAGAAAAGAGAATGAAAAAATGGAGAGAAAAAGTTTGTGTTGGACTTCTATATTGACTTTTATATAAAGAGATATTACTTCGTACATACAATCTCTTTCATTCTATATCTCTCTTTAATACGTTGCACTTGAAAAATTATTCAATGACACCTCAATAATAATATTGATGCTTTTTTACATCAAGATGCATGTTCAAATTTTCATTCCCTCCTAATAATCAATCTTATTTCCAATTCTAAAGTCCTATTGTTCAAGATTATTATTTCAACCTCCATTTTCACACCAAAATATTAAAAAGAATAACTAGCAAATCTAAGTTTAAGACCCTCAACCTTTTCAAATTTCCAACTAATTTCTTCTCGTATTATCGACATTTGCAGGATCTTCCTAAATCGCAAAGAGAAGATGCCGTGAACAGTATGGTATACGAGGCAAGTGCAAGAATAAGAGATCCAATTTATGGATGTGCAGGCTCAATTTTCCAACTTCAAAGACAAATAAATGACCTACAAGGTGAGTTAGCCAAGGCTCAAGCAGAGATTCTCAAGATGCAATGTCAACAAGCCAATTTGATGACTCTAATTTGCAAGGAATTGGCTCAAATGCCACAACCACCAATGTATGATCATCAATCACTTAATGATAATTACAACATTGCTAGCCCTCAAAGTTATCACAGCTCTTCATACTTATTTGAGGATAGTAATATTTTGGAGCCTCTTTGGACTTAGATTACAATTAAGGGTGGATTATTTAGGTTTTAATTTTCAAAAGAGAACAATGATACACACTTTGATAAATAATATTTAGTCTAGTTTACAATCAATGTTATAGATCGAGCGTTGAGACACTACCTATACAAATTTTCTTACTTGAATATATTTACAAGCGTCGAGATGTTTTAAATAGCGGCTCAACGCTACTTTCTCGTATATTTGACTTTAATAATCTTATTTAGGATTTTTCTCAATAGTTCCTTTTGTTTCTTTAAATTCCTCAATTCCTACCAAATGAATAGAAAAAAATAGTCTGAAAATCATAAAGACCAACAATATTTCTATCATAGAAGTAGCCCACAAAGTGTACTATCAATTTCTATCTAAGTATTAACTTCATGTTACAAATGTAGCATACATTGATCCTCTTTTATATGCTTTCTATAGTATTTTGGTTGGAAGAGTGATCAAACTGAAATAAATATTTATTATTGACATATCCATAAAATAATATCTGTCATATCTAAAGGGACCCTAAAAGAAAATTGTGTTTTTTTTTTTTTTTTTTTTGGGATAGAATAGTTGTTTTTTCTTTATGCATAACTATTTCCAGTTTGATTTATCCGAACCTAATTTTGTGATATTTATAAAAATAATAATAATGCGAACTAAGAATATAGGTCATATTTATATAAAAACTATAAATTGTATGCCACTTCTGAAGAGGCACATGTATACTAATAAGACCCAAACAATATACAACCCACTAGGATCTTCTCCAAAATAATCAATTAAATAATTGTTCCACTAAGCAAGGAACCAACAATGGATAGCAATAAACCACAAAATTCTAGAAAACTAAAAGCAAAGAGCACACATGAATTATACGTGGAAACCACCTTCGATGTAAAGAGTAAAAACCACGGGATTTGTGAGGAGTCCACCCTTATCAACTTTTCTTATTATGATAAAATGAGGGAAAAAGAACCCAAATCAGTCATACAAAGATTCACTACCCACCAATACTATCATACATGAAAGATCAACACCTGAGAGATAAAAAAGAATGAAAATCACCCAGTTTTACAAGTTCTATTTAGCAACGATTACGACAAACCATACCTCCAAACAATGATCCAACCATTAAAAATGAGATCTTATATGTCCCAAATAGGCTGACCAAATTTAAGTACGACACAACGGTTTAAACTCTGGCAATCGACAATTATATGGAAGTTGTTACTAAAAAACTGAACGACTTTCTTTTCTCTCTGATTTTTTACTTCTTTTTCACTCTATTTTCCCTTATGTCATCCTCATATCACATAAAAGGAAACCTAGGGCTTCCAAGATGGGCCAACCCAAAAAATTAGCCCAAATTGGGTTCACAAAACACAAGTTTAAAATAAATTCTTACTTGTGCAACAAGTGGGCTGGACACCCACAACAATCTCTCCTCTAGTCGAACACGGGGAAGACTCAATAACATCCATGATCACTTGGACCTCATCCTGGAAAGCTTACTACAAAGCTCAATCTTGCTTCGGAGAACTACCTTAGTTAACATATCTACACTATTCTTGTCAATGTGGACTTTCTTCAAATTCATCTCTTCTCTTCAATTACATCACGTAGCCAATGATATCTAATATCAATGTGTTTAGTACAAACATGATAGATTAGATTCTTGCTCAAATCCATAGCACTCTGACTATTAAAAAAATATCACATAATCATTGTGCTTCAAACCCAACTATTGAAGAAATCTTTTAAGGCATATCATCTCCTTGCTTGCTTCCACTGCTGCAATATACTCTGCCTCAGTTGTGGATAATGCTATGCATTTTTATAGCTTGGATTGCCAAGAGATGGCTCCCTCTGAAAATGTAAACATATAACCTGAGGTAGACTTTCTATTATCAAGATCACCTGCCATGTCTACATCAGTATAGCCTTCAAACATAGGTTTGCCACCTCTATAACATAACTCAATTTGGAGGTGCCCCGCAAGTATCTAAAGATCCACTTCACTACTTTCCAGTGAGTCTTACCTGGATTGGATAGAAAACAACTCACTAAACTGACTACATGTGTAATATCAGGTCTAGTACACACTATAACATACATTAAAAAAAAAAAAAAAAAAAAAAAAAACCCTACAACATAAGAGTAAGAAGATGGATGGACAAACTTCTTTCTTTTCTATGTTGTAGGGAAAGTTCTCTTACTTAGCTTAAAGTGAGTTTCTAGTGGTGCACTAATAGGCTTAGCATGCTTCATATTGAACCTTTCAACAACCCATTCAATATACTTCTTCCTGGAAATACCACAATATCTCAGCTTTCCTATCACGAGTAATCTTCATAACTAAAAATTGCTTTGGAGGGCCCAAATCTTTCATCTCAATGAATTAGACAAGTATTTCTTTCAGCTTTTGAATCATATATATAATATATTATATATATATATTTGCTCCAAACTATCAACATATCATCTACATATAAAAGAAGAATGATGAAATTGCTTGCAGAGAACTTTCTAAAATACACACAAGAATCAGCTGTAGTTCGTTTATAATAATTGCTTATCATAAACGAATCAAATTTATTGTACCACTACCTTGGTGCCTGTCTAAGCCCATAAAGACTCTTCTTCAACTTGCAAACAAATTTATCTTTCTCTTTTTCTTCAAATCCTTCATATTGCTCCATGTAGTTCTCTTCATGTAAGTCACCATATAAAAAGGTGGTTTTTACATCAAGTTGCTTTATCTCAAAATCAAGACTTGCTGCTAATCCTAACACTGTTCTGATAGATGTCATTTTGACCATTGGAGAGAATATCTTATCAAAATGAATGCCCTTTTTCTAGTTGCATCCCTTAACCACTAATCTGACTTTATGCCTCACTATCTTCTCACAAGCCTTCTTGTACTTGAAAACCCATATGTTTTTAAACACTTTCTTGCCCTTGGAGGCTTTATGAGCTCATAGGTTCCATTCTTTTCCAGGGAATTTATCTCCTCCATCATTATATCAAGCCACTGCTCTTTTTCATTATGAGACAAAACTTCTTGATAGTTCTCTAGCTCCCCATCTTCACTAACTAGAATGAACTCTGAGTTTGGATCCTTTGTTGAAGGTTTACGTACTCTGGTAGACTTTCGAGCCTGAGTATCCTCCACTTGGGGAATAGATTGCCTCCCTACTCATGGACTTCTCCATGAATCACTTCCTTATATGCATCTTCCTCATGAATTTCATCGTAAGATGAAGACTCATTGAGATCATCATCATCAACATGATCTAGTACATTATCATTAGGTTGTATCTCACCAACATCATCATGTACATCATCAACATTCTCACTTTTTGGCTCAACAACAGAAGGAGTAAAAGTAGAATCATTAGTAGTATCAAATCACAACTCTGAAGTAGAAGTATACCTTGTACTAAGAAGATTTGCACCTTTCTCGTGCTCAAAATACTACATCTCTGCTTCTTACTACCTTTTTCTTTTCTGAATCGTAGAGCCTATAACCATACTCTTTATCCCCATACCCAATAAAAACACATGGATTGGTCTTCGAATTAAGCTTTGATCTCTATTCCTTAGGCACATGCATGTATGCCTTGCTTCCAAAGACTCTGAGATGCAAATAAGTGGGATCTTGTCTCTTCCACGCTCTCTCTAGAATATCTAGACCAAAAGGAATTAATGGAAATTGATTAATCAAATATACTGCATATTGCACTTCTTCACCCCAAAATGCCTTAGGACGATTAGACATTCTAAGCATACTCCTCATCTTCTCCACAATGGTTATGTTCATCATCTCAACAACTCCATTATATTATGGTGTCCCACGCTCTGTCTTCTCATATCTAATGTCATGTTGTGAACAATAATACTTGAACTCATTTGAAGTATACTCACCAACATTGTTAGATCAAAGACACTTCAATTTTCTTTCGGCCTCCTTTTCTACCATAGCACAAAACTTCCTATAAATCTCGAACACTTGACTTCTTGTCTTCATCATATACACCCATGTTCTTCGAGTAGCATCATCAATAAAAGTGACAAAACATATATTGCCACCAAGTGACTCCACCTCAATAGGCCCACAAATATCAGAATGTATTAACTCCAATTTTCCTTGCCTTCTGGTGGATTACCCAGAAAAGAAATTCTATGTTGCTTACCTGCCAAATAATGATCACAAGGGTCAAGAAATAATAATTTATCAATAGGGATAAGAGATTTACTTGCCAACAATCTAATCCCCTTATCACTCATATGCCCTAGCCTTCGATGTCACAAATTTGGAGAATTCTTTTCTATTACTGCATTCAACTCAATTAATATATGCTTGATGGACCGAACACATGCACAACAAAAGAAAAAAAGATCCAAAGTATTCTAATTAGGTTAATTTCAAAGAATAAGCATGCACTTAAATTAAGAATAAAGAGAAATAATATATACAACCTTGGTAGTCTCAAACCTTCTACAAATTAACTCCAACCTCTTCATGAACGATTCGTAGACCACCACAAAAGTTTTTTCGACTATTCTCCGACATTAGAACGGGATGGTGGGATCCGATGAGTGACTAATTTGGAGAGGAAAATGTTAAGAATTTTTGTGAGAAAATGGGTTTGAGATTATCAAATAATCTCATAAAAATCCACTTGGCCAAGAGGTCTAAAATTCATAAATCTCTTCCTTTTATAGGATACATCATGCAAAACATGCAAATTTGAGTTTGATGATAATTTGACACTAAAAAATCCACTAATTTAAAGTGGGATTAGTGGGGCAAGTGTTTTCAATTGAAGACAACACTTAGCAATGCAAATGTTAGAATTTCCCACTCAAAATTGTTGGATCTTTCCACTAACTTGGTCAAAGGTCAAAGTTTGACTCTCAAATTTCCAAAGTCAACAATTTTGACTTTTTTGACTTTTTTGACTTTCAAAGTCAAAAGTCAACATTTTGACTTTCATTGTATTTTTTACCTAGTCAACAATTTTGATTTTTGATGCAATTTTGACCTAGTCAAGTATTTTGACTTGTAATGCAATTTTGACCAATTCCATTTAATTTTAAAATTAATTCTAATAATTAATTTTAAAATTAAATTAATATTCTATAATTAATTGAATTTAATATTAAATCCAACACTAATCTCAATTAATATGAATTTCTATTCATAATCTTGATATTTAAATCTTATTTATATATCTCTAATTTCATCTCTCTTTATGTTTAATTCACAATTAATATTAGGTTAAACATATAATATATATTTAATGTTTTGCTCCAACAACCGAATTCGAACACTTCAAATTCGTTCATCACACTATTCAAAGGTTTAATTTGATATGAGCTAGCAGGGGGACCTCATGGACTTACAGATCATGGACTCCAACGATACGAGATTATCCGGCTAAACTCTTTAACCTAATTAATCACCATTCGTTAACTACCGAGTCACTCTACTAAAGTCCAGTAGTTGCACTCTCCTCATTGTAGATATGTTGTGTCCACTAGATATAACCATGATTAGTAGGTTAACCCTTCACAAGTTATTTGTAATAACGGCTGGGTCAAAAACTATTTTATCCCCAAAATTAAATCTTGCTCCTTAAGTCCTATAGATCCTCTAATGAATAATTGGTTTGCAATCCAATCACTGAACTAAGTCCCTCTCGAGCCAATGAGAGGGTGGGGCCCCTTGTTTAAGAGTTGGAGTCAGCACTTAAGGGAACAACCTTTTTATTATCCTTAAAAGTGGGTAGAAATGAATTTCATTTTGCACTCTATGTCCCCAGCTATCTACCCAATCTTACCCCTGAAATGGGAGGCTTATTGAGCTGGTACGGTTGAGCCAACCCCCACCCATGCAAATCTAAGGATAAACTCGAATAAACAGGAGTTCATAATTAGCTCGGGATTAAGGTCAAGTTACCTAGGTCATCACTTTGAAATAGTTAGTCTTAAACAGTAAATAGCGTTATAAAGTGAGAATGACTTATTTCTTGGTGCAATCTTATACAAACTCTTTGCACAGGACGCCTCCACTCACATGTCTCCACATGAATAATTCAGGATCACATCGTTTGTACTAAATATAAAGTGGACCGCATCTGATAGTGTTACCAGAATAAGGCACCTAACCTTATTCATATACTATAGACTGTTTTGGCTATTTACTCGATTTATTCCTCTTTATGTTGCCAATAATGTTCAAATATTCATATAATAGCCATGAATCTTTGTTTATTGGATTTAGGTTCTTTCTAAAACGAAATGAGTAATTCATACATTCAATAACAACTTTATTGAAGAAAACCTCAATAACATCTTTATTGATAACATAATAAGTTTATTACTTACAAATCACGAGTTTTAGGACATAAAATCCAACAAACTCCCACTTGGACTAAAACTCCAATGGTAACACATGTATTTACATAATGTTGAGTTGTTTGAGTTTTAGAGAGAAATTCAATAAACTAGGGCATCACATACCCATGGTTTGTCTTCACTAGCCATCATATACTCATAGGTGTTTCTCCCACTTGCCCTAGATTATACAACTCGTAGTCCTAGATGTTGGGATTGATGCCCTAAATCTCGTAGGGTTCTATAGTTTGTAATTGTATTGTACAAAAATTTTACTTATGTAATAAAACATGTGATATTTTATTTCAAAATTAGTTGCATTAAACTTACAAACCAATAAACTAATATCCAAGATTATCTTGTAGCTTAAACATGAAGGAAATCAAGCATGAGGATTTTCATGAGCAGTGGAAGGGATCGATCCAAATTCCATTCGAATTGAACATAAACAATTACAGTACAATTACAGAAACTAACAGGTCATGCACAACAAGAAATTACAGCATGCTAACAAGATGATACAAGGGATAGAGGATGCATACCTTTGAAGAAAAATTCTTCACGAATCCCTCAATTAGTCTCCAAGCGTCCAAGAATAGTAACACTCGAATGCAACGACCAAACTGCTACTAAAAGCACGAACACAACAAACGCCTCACGAACATCACGAACAGCCAAAAACTCCTCGAACACAATCGAGATTAACTCGATACAAGAAGTGAGTGAGGACACCACCATAATGGTTACCTTGGTATTCTTAGTGTGAGAATCCAGAAGTTGTGGGCTCTGTATGATCTTGGCTTGAGGAAGAGACTGGAGGAAAACGATCGTGTAGACGATCGAGCAAGTGGGAGATAAGAAGCGTCTATCATATAAACGATGTGCCCGATCGTGTAGTAAATGGCAACCTATCGTATAGACTATGCCACTCGATTGTTTAGCTACTATCAGCTGATGAACTATCGTATAGTCAAAGCTGCACGAACGTTTAGTCTTTCACAGCTATCGCTTAGTGAAACTCCTTCACTTGATAGCTTAATCCATGAGTTCTTTCCGAATGAGGCAACTCTAATTTTAGGAAAAAAATTTTCCTTTTTATCTCACGATTACCATAAAACCACCAATAACCTTTCACTCATTCAGTTATTAGAGAAAAAGAAATTAATTATCATATAATTAATATATTATAAATAAATATGATAACCAACTTACCATATTATATTTATAACCTATAGTTTTAATATTTCATCTTATGAAACATATGAACCATATTTCTTTTTCTATTTTATTGTACTTAATGTAAATGATATTTATATTAATTTCTCCACTTGATGTATCTCATACACCACACCAGTTATATCATATATAATTGAATTTCCTCTTATTAATTTGAATATTTCAAACTAACCCCAAGAACTGATTCTCAACTTGAATCCATTGAGCTACCAAGGGGACTTTATGGACCTGTATCTTGAAGCTTCAACGGTACGTGAATAACTGACTAAACTCTTTAGTCACGGGACCCAATCCGTTAACTACTGGGCACTCCACTAAAGACTGACAGCTGCACTCTTCTCACTACAGATATATTTTTGTGTCCATATCAACCAATTAACAGCGCGATAACCCTTCACAGATCGCTCGTAAATACAGTTGGGCCAATTTACCGTTTTGCCCCGGTAGTTACATCTAACTCCTTAAGTACCATTGATTCCTCTAATGAACAATAAGTCATAGTCCTACTATGACTAGGTCCTGTCTTCTAGAGAGAGGATGTGGCCACTATGTTCAAGACCCAGAATCAGCTCTTAAGAGAGCAATCTATCTACTTACCCCTACTCGGGGAAGGAGTAAATTTCATCTTGTGTAACTGAGTTCCCAACTACCCAATCAGAAAAATTCCTAAAAAGGTAGGCTTGTTGAGTTAGCAATCTGGCCACTCTCACCTATATTAATCAAAAAACCGCCCTCATAGGCAAGAGTTCCCAAAACACTTAGGATTGAGGTCATGTCACCAATGGTCATTTTAGTGAGATGTAAGTCTCAATTATCAACGACGTTATATAAAAAGACTAATCATCTCGTGGTCTAGTCTTATACAAACTCTTTGTATAGGACACCCCCGCTTGCATGTCTCCACGTGAATGGTTAGGATCAGACCATCTATAATAGTTCACAACACTTGCAAACTGAAGGAACTCTTATCAAATAGAACCTTTGAGCGGAAGCAAGATCGTTCCAAATTCATTGTGAAAAAATACCACATTCACATACATACAACAAGTTATGCATTGACTAACAAATTATAGCATGCTTTTAAAACTTAAATACAAAGGAATGAGAGACATACCTCTTGAACAACTCTTCTTCTCTTTATCTCTCACTCTCGTCAAGACCAGCAACTCTCGTTGTTGCTGTGCACGCCAAGGCAATCGTCCACCAAATCTTGTTGTCGCACACTACCGAATGGTCTTCAACACGAACAAGTAGCATGGAGGACACCACCACTTAGTAACCTCGGTATTCTCGAAGTGAGAATCCAGGAGGTGTGGGCTCTGTATGATTTGGTAGAGAGAAGGAGGAAACTATGATCGTTTACAACAACCAAGCAAGTGGGAGAGATTTTGTGTCTATCGTATAGAAAGGTGCTTGATCGTTTAGCAAATGGTGCATGATCGTTTAGTAAAACGGGGCTGATCATTTGGACGATCATTTAGGAAATCTCGCTTGCACGCGATCATTTAGAAAATGCTATACGATCGTTTCAGTCGACTGCGCATGTACACGATCGTTTAGGAAAACTTGAGTTATTGTATATACTCTCGTTAGTTAGACGATGGTTAGTGTACAAATTTGAAGCGATTGTCCGATCTCTCTTTGCAAAACGAAAACTATTTTTATTTTATCCTTCAGTTACGAAAACTAAATACAACCTCCCACTATCATATATGGTTATGGAGAAAACCCATCAATAATTATCTCATAATTGTTTAATTAAAAATAAATATAATCATATTATATTTATAACCTATAGTTTTAATATCACATCATATGCAACATATAAACCATAGTCATTTTCTCCTCTACTAGAGATAAATCATATTTATATCTTTTTCCTCCAAATATCATATATAATTGACCAGTTTAATCATATGATATATAATCAAACTCCCTCTTGTCAATTTCAACATTTCAAACTGACCCAAAAACTGATTCTCAACTTGAATCCATTGAGCTACCAAGGGGACCTTATGGACCTATGGCTTGAAGCTCCAATGGTACGTGAATAGCTGATTAAACTCTTTAGTCATGAGATCTACCATCCGTTAATTGCTAGATATTTCACTAAAGACCGACAACTGCACTTTTCTCACCACAGATATATTTTTGTGTCCATCAAATATAATTAGTCAACAATACACAGATGCTCGTAAGTACAGTTTGGCCAATTTACTATTTTGCCCCTGTAGTTACATCTAACTCCTTAAGTACCACTGATTCCTCTAATTAACAATAAAACATAGTCCTACTATGTGTGGACACCTCTCGGGCCATGAGAAGGTGTGTGGTTCCACATCGTTCAAGCCCCGGAATCAGCCCTTAAGGGAACAATCTATCTACTTACCTCTGCTTTAAGGAAGGAGTGAATTCCATCTTGTGTAGTTGAGTTCCCAGCTCCCAAATCAGACGAATCCCCAAAGTGGTAGGTTTGAGTCGACAATCTGGTTGCTTGCACCCATATAAATCAAAAGACCGCCCTAAAAGGCAAGAGTTCCCAACTCACCCAGGATTAAAGTCATGTTACCTATGGTCATCCTAGTGAAGTGAAGTCTGTATCATGACCAATGTTATATAATGAGACTATAACACTTCGTGGTCCGGTCTTATAAAAACTCGTTTGTATAGGATGCCCCCGCTCGCATGTCTCCATATGAATGATCAGGATCAGATCATCTGTAGCAAGTCATATCACTTGTAACTTTTCTACAAAGCGGGTTGCATCTGTAGTGTCACCAGGATAAGGTTTCCCTCCTATATTCATATACTACAAACCATTTTGGTTATCACTTAAGGCATGATCCACCCGTATGTCTCCACATACATGCTTAAGTTATAATGACAACAAGGGATCTTAGTTTATTGGTTTGTGGTAAAGCAAATAAAACATCCCATGTTTCATAGACAACAGTGAAGAAAATATCATATATTATTACATCACAAGTGTTTGTTCAATATAGTATTTACAAACTATAGGACCCAACGAGAGTTTAGGTCATCATCCTCAACAATCTACAAAGTGGATCGTATCCGTAGTATCACTAGGATAAGGTATCCCTTTTTAATCCTTATACTACAGTCCTTTTAGGTTATTACTTAAGGCATGATCCACTTGCATATCTCATATACATGCTTAAGTTTACATACAATAACCCCGGATCTTTGTTTATCGAATATGAGTAAATGCAAATAAAATAACTCTTATTTTATTAATAACAATATGTACAAAGTTTACAAACTACAAGACTCCGGGAGAATTAGGATACCAATCCCAACAAAACATGTATGTAGAGACATACAGATGGATCATAATAAGTGATTACCTAAATGGTCTATAGTAGATGGATAAGGCTGGATACCTTATCCTAGTGACACTACGAGTATGACCCGTTTTGTAGATGTTACAATTTTTGTAAAGTGCTACAAATGATCTGATACTGATCATTCATGTCAAGACATGCGAGCAGAGATATTCTATACAAACGAGTTATGTATAAGACCGAACCATGAAATGTTTAGTCTCATTATATAACACCGTTCATAATAGAGACTTACATTTTACCAAGATGACCATAGGTAACATGACCTGAATCTTGAGTGAGTTGTGAACTCCTACTTATGAAGGCGGTCATTCGATATGTCTGGGTGAGAGTGCCAGATCACTGACTCAATAAGCCTACCATTTTGGGGATTCATTTGATTGAGAAGTTGGGAACACAATTACACAAGATGGAATTCACTCCTTCCCCAACGTCGGGGTAAGTAGATAAATTGCTCCCTTGAAGGCTGATTTCGAGGCTTGAACAATGTGACACCACACCCTCTCCTGGCCCGAGAGGGGTTTGGTCATAGTTGGACTATGGTTTATTATTCATTAGAGGGATCAGTAGTACTTAAGGAGTTAGATGTAACTATAGGGGCAAAACGGTAATTTGGCCCAGCTGTACTTACGAGCAATTTGTGAAGAAACATTGTACTGTTGATTGGTTATATCCAATAGACACAGAAATATAATTATAGTGCAAAGAGTGCAGCTGTCGGTTTTTAGTGGAGTGTCCGACAGTTAACAGATGGTGAATAATTTAATTAAAGGAGTTTAATTAATTATTCACGTACCGTTGGAGCTTCAAGCTACAGTTCTATGAGGTACCCTCTATAGCTCAATGAGAATCAATTTTTGGAATAATTTGAATTGTTCAAATTAATTGGGAGAGTTAATTTTATTTAATATAATTAATTTAATCGAATTATTTATGATATAATTAATATAATGTATTTGATACATTATAATATAAAGTTTATTTGAGAGGAAATAAATATTTGAATATGATTCAAATATTAATTATATGAATTTAATTCATATAATTAAATTTAATATAAATGAGATTTATATTAAATGTCATTTATGAGAGAATAGAAACTATAGGTTATGTGTTATATTTGATATAACATATAGTATCATATAATATATATTAAATTGATTTATGAAAATAAATAAATTTAATTTAGTTTATCTTAAAAATCATTTTGAGAGGGAATTGTAACTCTTTTCCCCTCTTTTCTCTCTAATACGTGATAGTGGGGCAAGAGAAATTTCTTCTTCTTCTTCCTGGTAGGATTTGACAAAGGGTATATAGATCTAAATAAACGTTTTGAGAAAAGCTGAATCTCATCAATTCCTCTCATCTCTCTCAAAATCACTCTCTACCAAAATTGCCAGAGCACATAAAACTCCTAGATTCTCACCCAGAGAAATTTGAGGCAATCTAGTGGTGGTGTCCATTGTGGAGATTTGAGTGTGTAATTTTTGGAGAAGAGGATACACGAAGAAGGTCGTTCTTCAACGGTTACTTCTCTCACCCTAATTCTCACATTACTTTTTTGTTTGCATGCTGTAAATTTATGATTATGCATAACATTTGTACTCTGTAATTTTGATTCTGTGAAAATAAATTTTGGATCGATCTCTACACTTCACTTCAAGGACCTTCAAATGGTATCAGAGCACGGTGTTGATCCCCAATTTTTATTGTTCCAGATTTTAATTTTATAGAATTGGTGGGTAGCATTCTGTATATGTTTATGTGATGAATGTTTGTGAATGTGAATGATTTACGATTATTGGATGTTTTTTAAGGAAATCGATCACGAGGATTTCCATGAGCAGCGGAAAGATCATTCAACTTTACAAATTACAGTCATTAATAGAAACATACGGTTATGCATTCATTACAGTTTACAACATGATAATACAAATAATCAAGGAGAAATATACACACATTTGTAGACTCATCGCCAAGGTCCTTGATCATGAACGCTCGAACACAGCAACCTCGAACGCTCGAACAATAGACTGCTACACTACACACTCGAACTCAGCGATTGCCTCGATCACGAACACCCCAACAGCACGAACGACCTCCACAGAACCTTGACGGTGTCGAGTTGAGTATGATACCACCAAGAAGGCTACCTTGGTATTCTCGGTGTGAGAATTCAGTGGGTGGGCTCTATGTGGACTTGGTTTGAGGCAGAAGATGGAGGAAACAATAATCATGTAAACGATTGAGCAAGTGGGAGAAGGTTGAACCTATCGTATAGGTCGATGCCCAATCGTTTAGCAAAAGCTAAGCGATCGATCGTCTAGCAAAAGCTAAGTGATCGTTTAGCTCATCGCTTAGCTGCGTGTCTGTTGCCTACAAACACTACACAATCATTTAGCTCGCTCCAAGTTGTCACTTAATAAATCCTATTTACTCGACAACTTCCGTGAGATTAATTTTTGAGAGAGAAAATCTCAAAATCACAAAATTAAACATTACTAAAATTAGGAAAACAATTTTCCTTTTATCTCACGGTCACCATGAAACCACCAATAACCTCCCACTCAATTGGTTATTAGAGAAAAATAATTAATTATCCAATAATTAGTATTATAATAAATATAAATGATAACCAACTTATCATACTATATTTATAACCTATAGTTTTAATATTTCATCGCATGAAACATATAAACCATAAATATTTTTCTATTATATGGCACTTAATGTTTATAAATATAAATGATAACCAACTTATCATGGCATTTATATTAATCCTCCACTAGATGTATCTCATACATCATACCAATCATATCATATATAATCGAATTACCTCTTTTCAATTTGAACATTTCAAATCAACACCAAGAACTGATCCTCAACTGAATCCATTGAGCTACCAATGGGACCTTATGGACCTGTAGCTCGAAGCTCCAATGATATGTGAATAACTGACTAAACTCTTTAGTCATGGGATCCACCATCCATTAACTACCAGGCACTCCACTAAAGACTAACAACTGAACTCTCCTTCCCATAGATATATTATATGTCCATCTTAACCAATCAGCAGTGCGACAACCCTTCACAGATCACTCGTATGTACAGCTCGGCCAATAACCGTTATGCTTCTGTAGTTACATCTAACTCCTTAAGTACCACTGATCCCTCTAATGAACATAACTCATAGTCCTACTATGATTGAGTCTTCTCTTCCAAATAGAAGTTGTGGCCACTATGTTCAAGCCCTGGAATAAGCCTTTAAGGAAGCAATCTCTCTACTTATCCCTGCTTCGGGAAAGGGGTGAATTTCATCTTGTGGATTGAGTTCCCAGCTCCCAAATTAGACAAGTTCCCAAAAAGGTAGGCATGTTGAGTTGTCTGGCCACTCTCACCCATACTAATCAAAGGACTGCTCTCAAAGGTAGGAGTTCCCAAAAGACTCCGGATTGAGGTCGTGTCACCTATGGTCGTTTAGGTGAGATGTAAGTCTCTAGTATCAATGACGTTATGTATAGAGTCTAGTCATCTCGTGGTCCGGTCTTATACAAACTCTTTGTATAGGACATCACCGCTCACACGTTTCTACATGAATGGTCAGGATCTACCATCTGTAGTAGTTTACAACAATTACAAACCTCTACAAAGTGGGTCGTATCCGTAGTGTCACAAGGATTAGGTATCTCACGTTAATTCTTATACTACAGACCTATTTAGGTTATCACTTAAGGCATGATCCACTTGTATATCACATATATATTCTTAAGTTTACGTAAGATAACCAAGGAGCTTTGTTTATTGGATATGAGTAAATGCCAGAATGAAATAACAATTATTTTATTCATCAAACAATATGTATCATTACAAACAACGAGACTTCAAGAGAATTAGGACATAATCCCAATAGTTTTCAAGATTGGACTTTTTAGATTTATCGCTTTCAATTTACAAATTGGTTTGTTGGGGCTCCTGTTTTGGGCTTTATTATTTGCAATCAAGTCTGTAATTTAAAGTTTTGAGCTCGTGCTGCTCCCGGTGTGTTTCGAAGGAAAATCAAAGCAACTTTATGATGAGGAAGAGAACGCTTAGTGTTTGCTAAGAGATCGCTTAGCATTTGCTAAGAGATCGTGTAACGTTACTGAGAGATCGCTCAACATTTGCTGAGAGATCACATATTGTTTGCTGAGAGATCGTGTAGTGTTTGCTAAGAGATCGCGTAGCAATTACTAAGAGATCGCGTAGCAATCTCTAAGAGACCGTGTAGCTTTTGCTAAGAGATCGTGTAACATTTGCTAAGAGATCTCTCAGCTTTTGCTAAGAGATGGCTACTAAGAGATCACTATTGAGAAATCATTGGTGTGCGGTTCGATTTGAGCGGTTCAAAACCCAATTCACTTGTTTCGAGCCATTATTCACTATTATTTTGTAATAGTTAGATTTTTTAATTAATAAAATTAATATAAGTGTTATATTAATTTAATTAATTGTTAAAGTGTCCAATCTCGGTCCAATATTTTCTTTTTAAATTATGCATTTGATGTATGATTTATATTTATTATTATATTTCATAATGTATGTGATATAGTAAAAATTCTACCATAGGTTATGCATTTAATTTCATGCATCATTTATTTTATTAGTGTTATAATATATATAATAGCATGATTTAATTAATATAGCATGCTTATGCATCATATAACATAAGTGTTATACTATATGTTTGCATGCATTAATAATATTGTCATGCATCATTTATATTATAAATGTTATAATATATAGTTTTGAGTATGTATGGATGAATGTTATTAATTATTTCATTGCATTATTATATAGTTGTTATATATAGTTAGTAATGAAATGGAAATGTATGAAGCATGACATTACTTTAGGTAATTTATAAATGTTATAATTTACTAAATATGTCATTCGATGCAATTGATTAGTTTTAATTTTATTTCTTTTTTTATAATCGTTATAATTAAATGAATTTAGAAATTAAAATCAATAATTCAGAATTGCATGCAAAGCTTAGGTTAAAATAATCTTTTAAAATTGTTTTAAAATATGATTCACATATATTTAAGATCACTTTTCTAATAAGATTAGAAATTTAGTTTAATCTTTTAATCGGTTTAATAGGATTAAATTGATTCTTAATAAAAGTTTAACTTTGTAACAAATATATCTATAAGGGACCTTTTGTCTTAGGCTAGTTCGGTCTAGGCTGGGGTATTTAAGTTGACAGAAACGTAATACGCCTACCTGGTAACTTACTTGGAAAGGTGAATTAGATAGATTTGTTACAAGAATGCAAGTTTGAATAAAGTATGTTAAAGAGTTTAACAGATCTTAATCAAAATTGTTTAACTATCTAAAAACAAGTGTTGTTTTTGGGCAAATTAAACAATCACTTAATTAAAATCAGTAATCAGATTTGATAGAGTTAGGAAACATGCAACGGAGTAAACAGGAATATTAAGTATTCTAATTCATTAATTTTGGCTTTAAATTAAGCATGCTCATAAAATAAAAAGTGGGTTTCAAACATATCTTTGAAGATCTTCTTCTTCAAGCTCGATTCATCTGCAATCTCCTTGATTTTTACTCGTGAACCACCACAAGACCTTCCCTACTATCCTCTTGGTTCCTTGGATTGAGTTCTGGGACTCAAAATAAGCTTGGATTAAGGGAATAAGGAGAGAATGTTTCTGATTTTTGACAATATGAAGAACAGTTCTTTAATCACTATTTCTCAGCAAATTACAACTGATTGCATGCCTAATTTCCACCCAGACTTCAAGTTTATATTGCGTGATCCTCATGTAAACTCATATGCTGCATGAGATCTAGCACCTACTTGCAATGTGAGGTGGATTTGGAAGTGCAAACATGACTAAAAAACTTGCTTCCTTAGTGGGAAAATCCCAAATTTGGGATTTTCCTTATTTCTCATTTTCTTTTTAAAGTTTGAAATTCAATTTCAAAAAAAAAATAAAAACTTGATTTCAATTTTTTTAATTCATAATTAAAACTGAAATTCTTTATTAATTTTACAAAATTAATTTTTTGAATAAAATTAATAATTAATAATTAATAATTAAACAATTTAATTAATTTTAATTAATTTAACATCAAATATTAAATTAATTTAACACCAATTCCACCACCATGAATCCCTATTCATGAATGTAATATTTAGATCATATTTAAATATTAATTGATTCTCCAATTTCGTTTAATTTCAAAATTAAACGTGTAATTATATCACATATAATTATTTATTCCCTTAATTCTAATTTGAATGTTTCAAATCAACTTATCACGCTACTCTAAGGTAATCCGATTGTGAATTAGTAGGGGGACCTCGTGGACATACAGATCATTGGCTCCAACAATCCGAGATTAATTGGCTAAACTCTTTACACCGAATTAACCCCCATTCGTTAAATACTGGGTCACTCCACTAAAGCCTAGAGTTGCATTCCCCTCACTGTAGATATATTGTGTCCACTCGGTATAACCATGATTAGTAAGTTAACCTTTCACAGGTTGTTCGTAATAACGGTTGGGTCAAATGGCTATTTTACTCCCAAGATTACCTCTTGTTTCTTAAGTCCCATTGATCCTCTAATGAACAATATGTTTGTGATCCGATCATCAAACCAAATCCCTCTCGGGCTAGTGAGAGGGTGGGGCCCCTTGTTCAAGACTCGGAATTAGCACTTAAGGAACAACCTCTCTACTATCTCTAAAAGCGGGTAGAAGTGAACTCCATCTCGCATTCTATGTCCCTAGCTATCTACTCAGTCTTACCCCTAAAATAGGAGGCTTATTGAGCCAGCGTTGTTAAGCCAACCCTCACCTATGCAAATCTAAGAATAATCTTGAATAAACAGGAGTTTATAGTTAGGTCAGGATTAAAGTCAAGTTACCAAGGTCATCATTTTGAAATAATCAGTCTTAAATAGTAAACAACGTTATAAAGTAAGAGTGACTTATTTCATGGTCTGATCTTGTGCAATTCATTGCACAGGACACCCATACTTCTCATGTCATCACATGTATGAATTAGGATCACTTCTTTTGTAGCACTTTACAACTCTTTGTAACAACTACAGAATGAGTCGCATCCAATAGTGTTACCAGAATAAGGCACCCAATCTTATTCATATACTATAGATCATTTTAACCATTTACTCGAACCTGATCCATTTTTATGTCTCCACATAAAGTTCAAGTACTCATATAATAGTCATGGATCTTTTAGTTCATTGGATTTATTTCTAAAACGAAATAATCAATTCATATATTCAATAACAACATTATTGAATTACAGAATGAGTTCATTGTTTACAAACCACGAGTTTTAGAATATAAAAACCTAATAGGATTTTCCTAAGTTAATTAACCCTAGGTAAAACACTTAATGAGAGGAAAATAGAATATATGATGCTTCATTTTTTCTTCTTCAATTTTCTCCCTAAAAGTTCACACTGTGATATCTATACTTGGCCTCAAGGCACCTTGAGTGTCTCCCTACGGATGACATTTGTATAAATTAATATCAAGATGAATGGAGAGAGTGTTTATAGTAAGTGGGAGCGGGACGTGTGACAACACATACCTTGGCCTCTCTCATTAGTTTGAAGTAAAGTTTCGTGCATGGCCTCGTGGCACCTTGAATGTCCCCCTATAGAATGACACTTTTGCATGACATTTTATTCAAACTTCAGTGATGGATAGAGTTACTTTAGTTCATGTCCCAATCGATTTTTTCCTACGGTTGACTCATTGGCGTGGAACTCTAGGACCTAAAATGAGGGATTACACTTACAAAAATTGTTAAGCGAGTTTAACAATTTATGAACCAAATAATGGTGACTAATAGTGGCAGTAACAAGGAGTTGTTCTGTCTATTAATTGAGATTGATGACCTTTGTTTTGTCCTTATGGAGGATTGTCCTTCTATTCCAGCTCTACGTATTTGAGAGGAAATAAATTTTTTAATATGATTCAAATATTAATTATATGAATTTGATTCATATAATTAAATTTTATAAATGAGATTTATATTAAATGCCATTGATGAGATAATAAAAATTATAGGTTTTGTATTATATTTGATATAACATATAGTTTAATATATATTATATGATAAGGTAGTTATCATATAAATATATATAAATTTATTTATGAAAATAAGTTATTTTATTTTATTTTATTTTAAAAATCATTTTGGGGGGATTTATAATTTCCTCCCTCTTCTTTTCTCTCTAATATGTGATAGTGGGGCATGAGAGAGTTCATTTTCTTCTTCCTAGTATGATTTCATAAAGGGTATATATCCACATAAACGTTCTGAGAAAAGCTAAATCCCATCACTTCCTCTCATCTCTCTCAAAATCCTCTCTACCAAAATAACAAGAGCCCACAAAAATCCTGGATTATCATCTAGAGAATACTGAGGCAATCTAGAGATGGTGTCCATTGTGGGGATTCGCGTTTGTGATTTTTGGAGAAGAGGATACACGAAGAAGGTCGTTCTTCAAGGGTTAGTTCTCTCACCTAATTCTCTCATTACTTTTTTGTTTGCATATTATAAATTTATGATTATGTGTAACATTTGTGCTATGTAATTTTGATTCCGTGAAAATAAATTTTGGATCGATCTCCACGCTTTCGCTCAAAGACCTTCAAAGGTTCCTTTACTAGACTCACTAAGTGACGGTGACCCTCAAACACTTCTGCTGTGAAGACCTTTGTAAACTAATCAGCATATAACTGATTTCTAACTTCAAATATATATAAAATGCATCTTATATCCTCAACTCCTTAAGGTGATTCTCGATGCCATTATTAAATATTGATGACATAAGTTTCTAGTAGACTCATGCTATGGTCAGACTGTCACACAACCCTCCTAGTACATCGAGGCACTCTCAATTCTTGAGAAAGATGCATCTAACTAGTTCTATCAACTCTTGCCATAGGACCAGCTAAATCAACAACATTTGTTGATTTTCTATAACTTCTATGGAAACTTTAGCACAATACTAGCTTATCACAAGAATGATACAAATACTTTATTTTCTTCTGGGTTGAAGAAGTATTCAGCTTTTGGGTAGCCTACAGATAGGCATATTGTTGGACGAAGTTCCTATTGGGTTTTATGTCCTAAAACTCATGGTTTGTAAATAATAAAACTTATTCTAAAAATTCAATAAATTGTCATTGAATATATATTGCTTATTAGAAATCCAATAAACCTAAAAAGACCCATGACTATTACATGAATACTTGAATTTTATGTGGAGACATAAAAGTGGATCATGTTTGAGTAAATAGTCAAAATGATCTATAGTATATGAATAAGGTTGGGTGCCTTATTCTGGTAACACTATTGGATGCGACCTACCCTGTAGTTGTTACAAAGAGTTGTAAAGTGCTACAAAAGAAGTTATCTTAATTCGTACATGTTATGACATGAGGAGTGGGGGCGTCCTGTGCAAATGGTTTTGTACAAGATCGGACCACGAAATCAGTCACTCTTACTTTATAACATTGTTTACTGTTTAAGAGTGTCTATTTCAAAGCGATGACCTGGGTAACATGACCTTACTCCTGAGCTAACTATGAGCTCCTGTTTATTCGAGATTATCCTTAGATTTGCATAGATGAGGGTTGGCTCAACAGCGCTGGCACAATAAACCTCAATTTCAAGGGTAAGACTAGGTAAATAGCTAAGGACATAGGGTGCAAGAAGGAATTCTTTCCTACTCGCTTTTAGGGATAGTAGAGACGTTGTTCCCTTAAGTGCTGACTTTGGATCTTGAACAAGGGGCCCCACCCTCTCATTGGCCCGAGAGGGACTCGGTTTGTTGATTGGATCACAGATCAATTGTTCATTAGAGAATCAGTGGGACTTAAGGAACAAGTGGTAATCTCAGGGGTAAAACAGACATTTGACCTAACCGTTATTACAAACAACCTGTGACGGGTTAACTTACTAATCATGGTTATATCAAATGGATATAATATATAGATATTTGTAATACATAGTAGAATAAGAGAAAAAATCTAAAAATATATTACATCTTTAAAGTATTTGCAAATATGGATTAGTTGACTAGTCAATCTTTGAATTTTTTTAAAATTTTCAATTTTGTCCTCCTTGTCTTATCTTGTTGTATACCTTTTTTTAGTCTTTTTCTTTTCTTTCTCTTCTTAGATTTTTGCTTCTTCCCTCCCTTTTTTCATTTTTTTTTCATTTTCTTTTCTATCTCAGTTTTTGCTTTTTCGTTTTTCTTTATTTTATTCTTTCCTTTATCCGATTTTGGCGTCTTTCCTTTATTTTTTATTTTCTTTCATTTCCATCTTTTTCCCTTTCTTTTTCTTTCTTTTATGTTTTATTTTCTTTTATTTTCTTCTTTTTTTCCTTTCTTTTTTCCTTTTTTTTTAATTTTCTTTTCTTTCTTTGATTTTTGCTTATTCTTTTTATTTTTATTTTTATTTTCTTTCTTCGGTTCTTTCTTTTTATTTTTATTTTTATTTTCTTTCCTTTATCTGATTTTTGCTTCTTCCCTTATCTTTTTTTATTATTTTATTTTCTTTTCTTTCTTCAATTTTTGCTTCTTTCCTTTCCTTTTCTTTTTTTTAGTTTTTCTTTCATTCGTGGTTTTTGCTTCCTTTTTTTTATTTGATTTTCTTTCCTTTTTGTTTTTGCTTCTTCTCTTTCTCTTATGTTAAAAATTTTTCTTTTCTTTATTTGAATTTTTTCTTCTTCCCTTTTTTTTTCACAAGAATTATGAGGCTAAGTTTCGTACCTAGGACTTAAAAGTACTCAATTCATAAGTGATTTAACACCACAAGTCAATCATCAAGTTTGATTATTATAACAAATAATAAATATAAATAGCAAATGAAAGTCTATCAGTGATAGCCACTAATATTTTCTATCACTGATAGCTTAATCTTTGATTATATTTTCATAGTTAATAGCCACTTATAGAAATCTATCATTGATAGCCAACTTAGTGAATTTAATTAATAAAGTTGAATCTCAAACTAAAATGCAAGTGGAATGCCTAGAAGTTATCACTAATAGCATGTATCAGTGATAGAAGCTATCATCGAAAAGAAAAGAGACTTATAAATATTTGGGAAGGACAAGAAAGGGACAAATAGGTGTTTAGTGGCTATGATTGATAGAAGCTACTACTGATAGCATAGTACCAATAATAGAAGCTAATACTAATAGCATGTTATCAATCAGGATTGGCAACGGGGCCGAGGCGGGGTGGAAGGGGGACATCGCCCGTCCCCGGCCCTATGGGGAAATTCTCCCCCATCCCTGCCCCCATTCCTGCCATTTGAAAGTGGGGATGGGGCGAGAGATCCCCATTGGGGAAACGGGGTCCCCATGGGGCCCCATTTTTGTTTTCCTGTTAGGATTCCCCTACTAATTCCCCACGGAGATTCTCCATTTTTTTTAATTAAAATTTATATTAAAATTTGATTAAAATGGGCTTGACTTTGGGCTTAGATTTAGAATTTAGATATTTAATATTGGGCTTCACAACACTATAAGTCTAGACATTATAAATATACATATAATAAGTTATTTTGTATATTATAAAATATATTATTATAAATATTAAAAATATAAATATATCAAATCGGGTCGGGGGTCGGGGTCGGTGGGGATACTGCCCCCATCCCCACCCATCCCGGACGGGGCCCCGAAAAATTTCTTCGGTTTGACCCCATCCCCAGTCAAATCAGGGGATTCCCCGCGCCGATCGAGGCGGGGCCCCACAGAGACCCGATCCCACAGGGAATTTTGCAACCCTATTATCAATGATAGAGGCTATCCGATAGCACACTATCAACGATAGAAGCTACCACTGATAGCACGTTATCGGTGATAGAGAACTATCACTAATAGCATGATATTATTGAGATCATTGATAGCATCTTATCAGTGATGTTATCAGTGGAAGAAGCTATCACTGATAACCACAATATGAATGATGTTAGTGATACCGGTGATAAAGCTTAATGTATCTATATATCAAGTTTCTTTCAAAAGTGATAACCAGTTATAGAAGTCTATCATTGATAGCATTAAGTGTTAATATTTGGTTGATTCTAATTAATGAAAGTCTATCAGTGATAACAACTGATAGCTGCTATCAGTGATAACCATGATAAGAGATTATTAGTGATAACTACTATGGTAATCAAAATTGTTGGTATTCTTTCAAAGTTGATCACTATTTATAAATCTATCATTGATAACTACTGATAGCCTTAAGTAGTAATATTTCAACGTTGATTCCAATTGATGAAAGTGAATCAATGATAGCTACTGATAATTGATAGCATATTAAAAGCTAATACTTCAAGATTGTATTAATTTTTCTCAAATTGAAAGCTATCGCTGACAGAAACTATCATCGATAGCAATTGATAGAAGCTATCAACGATAGCAGCTGATATCAGCTATCAGTGGTTATCACTAATAGCTGCTATCAGTGGTAGCTTTTAATTTGAGAAAACCGGGAAGAAGCGAACAAAATGATGGCTAGGTATGGGTTTTTTAGTCTTTTACCATTTTTTGATCTGTATATGCAGTTATTTTATCCTTGTACTACATATTCTATTATTTTGGGCTTGAATTCTATTTATGCAACTAGCCCATAATATATCTACAATTAGGAGAATTCAACTAATGGTCTTTAGTGGAATGACCCATTAGTTAACAGATAGGGGTTAATTCGGTGTAATGAGTTTAGCCAATTAATTTCGGATCGTTGGAGCCCATGATCTGTAGGCCCGCGAGGTCCCCCTACTAACTCGTAAATGGATTAGCTTTAGAGTAGTGTGATAAGTTAATTTGAAACATTCAAATTAGAATTAAAAGAATTAGTAATTATATGAGATATAATTACACGTTTAATATTAAGAATTAAACGGAATAGGAGAATTAATATTTAAATATGATGTAAATATATGAAGGTGAATTTGTGTAAAATTAATTTAATATTTGATATTAAATGAATTAGAATTAATTAAATTGTTTAAATAATTATTTATTATTTTTATTAGAAAAATTAATTTATGAAATTAATTTTGCAAAATGAATAATATTTTCAATTTTAGAAATCAAATTGAATTGTGAAATCATTTTGGTAAAAATTGAAAAGTTTGAAACACAAAATGGAATGTTAGTTTTTTCCAATAACACCTTCAACTTGCTCACACAAAACCCACCTAAGTTTGACTTCAATAACTCCAAGCATGAGTTGCATCTCATGCAACCATCTTCTCTGCATGAAAGTCTTGCAATATATTGAGAAGATTGGAGTGGAATTGAGGCATGCATCTATAGAATTTTTGCTGAAAATTCGAGTTGAAGAAGTTGTTATTCAAGTGGGTTGTAGGAGTGAGTTCTTCTCCAAGTTCCCTTCATTCAAGCTTATTTTGAGTCCCACAACTCAATCTAAAGTTCCAAGAGAATAGTGGGGAAGATCTTTAGGTGGATTACAACAAGATTTGGAGAAGTTTGTAGATGAGAATCAAGATTTCAAGAAGTTCTACAAAGGTATGGCTTGAAACCCCCTTGTTATGGTATGAGCATGCTTTAATTACTGCCAAAGTTAATGAATTAGAGTGCTTATTGATCCTTGTTGCTTCTGCTGCTTGCTGATATACTCCAACAGTTCCAATTCCTTAGGTTTTGCGCCAACACATGTGTCAGTCATACTTATATTCTAAAATAACTTAAAACAACTTTTACGTGTCATAAACAACTTTTAAGACCTCTCCATAACTCATATGGAGTTTCAAAAATCCTCTTAATGGAAACTACATTCAAAACGTATATAGTGGTCTCCACTGAGTATCCCCAAAACTAATTAGGCAACTAAGCATAACTCATATATCATTTAAACCATGTCTAACAGGGTTCTTTTTCTTCTTCCCGATACACCGTTCTGCTGAGGCACTAGGTGCAGAGAGTTGTGACTGGATTCCATGTTCTATCAAATAGTCTTGGAATCTAAGGTCAATGTACTCTCCATCTCGATCTGATCGAAGTGTCTTAAATGTTTTACCTAACAAGTTCTCGACTTCTATCTTATATACCTTGAACACTTCAAATGCTTCAAATTTATGATGAATTTAGGTAAATCATACCTTGAATAATCATCTGATGAAACATTCATACCCTCCTCATGCTTTGACATTCATCAAACCACAGAGGCTTGAATGTACAAGCTTTAAGGGTTCTTTGGCTCCAAGACCTTTTCTCATAAAAGATCTTTTAATTATTTTACCCTCAAGACAAAACTCACATAGAGGTTTGAATGTACAAGGTTTAGAAATTGTGTCATATGCTTTTATGGTTGTTTCATTGGATCAAATAGATCTTTGCAATATAACAAATCCTTCATCATTGGTCTCCATATGGAATAATTGGTTTATGTCAATTTTATCATCAAACTACCTCCACCATTACTAATACACTCTATATAACAATGATTGAATTAAAACCCGCTCTGATCCAACTGATGGACCCAAACAGTATAACAACAACCCACTAGGATTTTCTCCAAAACAATCAACCGCATAATTATTCTCCAAAACGCCACAAATAAATCACAAAACAATCACCAAGTAATCAACCAACAATGGACAACAATAAACCACAAAATTCTAGAAAACTAAAAGTAAAGAGCATACACGAATTATACGTGGAAAACCCCTTCCATGTGAAAAGTAAAAACCACCGGACTTGTGAGGAGTCCACCCTTGTCAACTTCTCTTATTATGATAAAATTAAGGGAAAAAAAATCCAAATCAGTCATATAAAGATTCACTACCCATCAATGTTATCATATATAAAATATCAACACTTGAGAGATAAAAAAGAATGAAAACCACCCAGTTTTACAGGTTCTGTTCAGCAGCGATTACAAACAAACAAGAGCTTCAAACAACGATACAACCGTTCAAAACGAGACCCAATGTGTCCCAAATAGGCTGACCAAATTTCAACACGATCCAACGGATCAAATTTTGACAATCGACAACTTTGTAGAAGCTATTGCTAAAAAATCGAACTACTGTCTTTCTATTCAACTTTTTGCTTCTTTTTCACTCTCTTTTCCCTTAGTGTTGCGACTGATGTCCTAATTCTTTTGGTAGTCTCGTAGTTTGTAAACACTTTGTAAACATATTGTTATTAATAAAATAAGTGTTATTTTATAAGCATTTATTCAATCCAATAAACTAAGATCCGTGGTTATTTCACGTAATTTAAGCATGTATGTGGAGATATACAAATGGATCCTGCTTTAAGTAATAACCTAAATGGTCTGTAGTATAAGGATAAAGGAGGGATACCTTATCCTGGTGACACTATAGATACAACCCGCTTTGTAGATGTTACAAGTGTTGTAAAGTGCTACAAATGGTCTGATCCTGAACATTCATGTGGAGACATGCGACTGGGGGTATCCTATACAATGATTTTGTATAAGACCAGACCATGAAATGATTAGTCTCTTTATATAACACCATTCATAATTGAGACTTGCATTTAACTAGGATGACCATAGGTGATATGACCTTAATCCTGAGTGAGTTGGGAACTCCTGCTCATGAAGGCGGTCCTCTGATTTGTATGGGTGAGAGTAGCCAAATTTCCAACTCAACAAGCCTACCATTTCGGAGATTCGTCTAATTCGAAAGCTAGGAACTCAACTACACAAGACGAAATTTACTCCTTCCCTGGAGCAGGGGTTAGTAGATAAGAGTTGATTTCAGTGATGCATTATTTAATGCGGTGAAAAAATTAAAGGAAATTGCGGTGATGGGAAATGCGTTGTGCAACAAGTTTTCTCAGTAGAACCCAAGTATAAATCTTGCTGAGTTTCCTGGGATTCTAGGGTCGAACTCAGGGATTAAGGAAAACAATATGTGGTAATATGTTTTAAGATGACTTTGCGGTAACCAATAAATCAAAGAGTTGTTGGGTTGTTATTTGCGGTGTAAAATGTATGCGGTGGAGTTAAGAAAAAAGTTGATAATACGGAAGATGTAATGAATATGCAAGGGAACGAATTGAGAAGGGGTTCAACTAATACTTCCTATGATTGTGTTCATGTTATGCGATCATGCAACATACATACAATAGCAAATCATCTCTCAACGCAAATGCTACGGCTTCTAGTTCTAGAATGCATGTGATATATGCGATAAAGTCTATAAGACCTACACATAAGCCTCTATTATTGTTTATGCGATGACGAATGACATACACACATACAAGGCGACCGCATAATACCATAACCTATCTCTAGGGTGCATGCGATGCATGTTGGCAAACAAAGCTTATCTCTAAGTCCCTATCTCTTACTTATGCAGATCTAATCTTGCTCTCTCGAGTCTAGATTCTAACCTAGCTCTCTCAAGTCTTAGGTTTTTTCTTTAGACTCTCTCTCGAGTAGCTCTAAAGGGGTGTTGGGCACAACATAAGACGAGATGATGGCATGCAATGAAGATCCTAAGTCATGTTAGTTAAGTTATTCTCAACCCATTCGATAGATTTAGCTATTCATGCATGCTTTTAAGAGAGTGAATAGATGTAGATAAGCAAGTTCCATTTTATAGATATGTAATTGAAATACAGAATAACAATGCGGAATAAGAATAAAGATCCTGGTAGCAATCTCTTGCTTCCCAAGGCTTTTACACTGTTCTTCTCTACTCTGCTCAAAAGATAATCTCACTCTCGCGAGAATCAACCCTCTCTATGTTTTTCTATGCCTTCTGGATTCTCTCTCGAGCTGACCAGAGCAATCTTCCGGCGTCTCTTCCCTTCTCTCACTCCATCTTCTAAGTAAAAGAAAAACTATGAACAAGGCTACTTTTATCTAAGGGAAAATTATCTAACTGTCGAACTTCTTCACTGAAGGTGGCCTCAGGTATTTATAGAGCTTCGGGGTGAAAGGCTTCTTCTCCCTTATGATTGCACTGATGGGATGACATTAATTCTCTGTCTGATGCGCCGAATATTTGTCACCGAAAAGTTAAGTGTACTTGCTCCAGTAGATCGTTAACGGCTTGTCAACTTAATTCGGAATCGACCATTATCAGCTTTCTATCCTATCGTGATTTATTATGCTTTTCACCTAGATGCGCCCAAAAAGTTGTGTCGGCTCTATGCGGCAACCTTCTTGAGCAGATATTTCCGAGCGCAAATGACCACATAGCCTTGTTGTAACGCAATCTTTTGATGCGCTCAGCCGTTAATTTCTTTGGATCACATTTTTCGCCTTGCTTCAATGCTTATTCTACACAAAAATACATAAGTTAGCTGTTTTAATGCGATGGACGCATGCAACCGCAATATTGTGAACTTAACGCTTTTGGACATAATCTTGTATATTTTTATCAACAAAAACTTGCATTGTTTAATAACTTAGCACTGTAATAACGTGCATTTCTGTCCGTTATCACACCCCCAAATTTAAACAATGCTTGTCCTCAAGCATAAGCTAAAGATTTCCTTTAGAAAGTCGACCGCCTTCCTTTTCCTAGATTTCTCAAGGATGCCTCATTCAAATCCTATACGCCAAAATTTCCTTAATTCTTATTCAGGTCTCTTCTTAAAATATTTCTAAAATTTAGCGATCATAAGTTTAACTTTCAAAAAGACTTTACTAGATTCCAGGACATCGCATGATTTTTTTCAAAAAAACTTTTTCACTAGGGTGTTAAATGATTTTTTTTATCCTTGCATATTTTAGACATTATTATTATTATTATTCCTCTCTGACCTTGATCTGATCCAAGTGCCTCACCTTCGTTTTGGCTTGCCCCCACGTGTGTCATGTGGACATCCAACTACGAGCAAGACGCTCTTTCTCAAACTAAACTCATACCCATTTGGCAGTGGAGTTGTGGTCATTTTTTATGCATTGATCACGATTCCTACCTTTATTTTGGCTTGCCTCCATGTGTGTCATGTAGACATCCAACTACGAGTAGGATCCAATCGCAACGTTATGATTTTTTTTTATAAGGCTTAAAATAGCAATGTCGAAAATAAATATCGCACCCCTAAATTTAAAATGCGGCAATGACCTCATTGCCAAAAGATTGAAAGAAGTCATGTGATGTTCTTAGGAAGTTTCATAAAGGGTCATTTTGAAAGCTAACAAACTACTAACTTCTAGAAATATGTCATGAGGTAACTGTCCTAAAATTAAGTTGACTCTAGTGTATATGAAAAAATAGAAGCATGCGTTTCATCATTGAAATCATAATTGGCAAAGAGAAATCATGCGGTGACTTATTGAATTGATCAATTTAAATGATTGCGGTAACCAAAGAGGATGCGGTAATAAAATTTTGAAAATTAAAAATACGATGCGATAGTGCAAAATTTGGAATAAAGTCAAGGAAAGATATAAGCCCCAAATTTGCGCTGTTGCCCGCATTACTTGTTGACGCATCCTGCTTTGCGGCGATCTACTTTCTTTGGATTGCAGTGACGGAATAAAGTAGTTGCGTCTTCGTGTAATGCCTCCGCAATCGTTTACCTCGATCGTTGTAAGAAAAACATTGAGAGGGTCAAATAATAAAAAAATAGAGTTAGCAAAATCGTTTACCACGATCGCATTATTATTATTATTATTATTATTATTATTTACATATAAAGATGTAAAATGAAGACAGTTAAACGATAACCATTAAAAGATAAGTGATGAAGTTCATGAAGCATTGGTATAAAAATGATATTTCAAAAGGAATGCGTCCCTGATGAGTTTGAGTTGCATTAGTAACGCAGGGACTGCTTATTTTAGGTTGGACTTTTTATGTCCACAACGACTTTTTCTTCTTTTCTCGGTCCTCTGGGATTTTTACAGCCTTAATCCAGAGCTTTTCCTTATTGACATTCATTAAATTTCCCTCTTGCGTACATCAATTTGATCGCGACCAGTCGAGAGGAATGGTTGTCTCAATATGATGGGCGCATCTTCATCCGCTTTATAATCCAAAATGATGAAGTCTACCGGCAAGATGAATTTCTCAATTGAGATTGCGGCATCTTTCAACTCTCCCTCAGGATGTATTTAGGATCTGTCTGCAAGTAGGAGAGTCTCCGTCGTGAGCATGAGTTTGCCCATATTCAATCGTTTGAAGATTGATAGCGGCATTACTTTTATACTCGCCCCAAGATCCCATAGACCTTGGCCACTGTAGACCCCTCTAATAGAGCAAGTTATCGTGAAGATTCCTGGGTCGCACATTTTTTGTGGGATCGTTGTATTTTGCGTTACTGTCTCCGTGGCGATCTTATCTTCATCACTTTGTTTCTTTTTCAATCTTTGTGGGAATGATGGTAGCTGGACTTCTTCTATCTCATGTTCTATCTTATAGGTGGACGCAACTTCTGGTTTCATCTTCTCGGGCTCTTCTGAATCATATGTCAACAGGTCCTCTATTGTTACCACATTCAAGTTGGTCGTGATGGGTTCCTCCCCTACTTCCGCTGTTATTTTTTCACTTAGCAAGGAGACTGCTAAGCATTGTTCCTTTCCTGTACCCCCAATGTAGCGAGGAAGCTCAGTTGAGCTTGGCAACGCTCTTTATGGTCTGTTTTTGAGTTCGCCCACAATTTGTCCTAGCTGAATTTCGAGATTTCGAATGGACGATGCTTGATTCTGAAGCACTAATTCGTTATTCTCAATGTACTGCTTCAACAAGCTCTCTAAGGATGAAGATTGTGGTGCCTGCGAACTACTGGCTTAGTTATGCATTGGACCGTTGGTTCGCGGGAAAAATCCGGGTGGCCCTTTTTTTTGCGCCACTGGTTGAAAGCTTTGTTGTTGATTTTTTCACGCAAAATGGTGGTTTCTCCACCCAAGGTTGTACGTATCGGAATAAGAATTATTCTTAATGAAGCATACTGACTGTGGATTTCCTGGGCATTCTTCCATCGGATGTGCGTCTCCGCAGATGACACAACTTACGGTCGTTTGAGCAATTGCATTGACCTGCCCTTTTTTTGCTCCCGTGCTATTAATTGCGGTGCCTTATATTAAACTCATCATCACAGTCATTTGGTTCTGAAGGGATGCGATGGCCTCATTGTTCACGTAACGATCTTTAATTCTTAATCTTTGATCGCTTTCTCTTCAGTCCTTGTGATTTTTTGAAATGTGATCAAGGATATTCTTGGCCTCCTCATACGTTTTATCCAACAGACCTCCAGCTGCTGCTGCATTGGCAGCGGTCTGCAATGCAGGGGTTAATCCTTGGTAGAAAATCTCCATTTGTAAGCAGTCTGGTAAGCCGTTATGTGGGCAGTCTCTTACCAGCCTCTTAAACCTCGCCCAAGCATCGTTGAGTGATTCGTCCATATCCTGTTCAAAATTGGTTATTAATTTCCTTCTCCTGGCATTCTTAGTTGGTGGGAAATATTTCTTCATAAACTTCTCTATTACTCATTCCCAAGAAGTAATCTCCCCCGGTTCGAGAGAATACGCCCATTTTCATGCCTGGTCACACAACGAAAATGGGAACAAAGTTAGTCGAACTTCCTCGGTATAGATATTCGGGAACACAAAAGTGTTGCAGATTTCTATGAAGCTCTGGATGTGGGCGTGCGAGTCTTCACCACGCCTTTCTCAAAATTGTCCAGCAGTCGAGATCATCTGTAGCATCACCGGTTTCATTTCGAATCTCGATTCATCAAGTGCGGGCCTCATGATTCCTGGGGAGAAATCATAGAGGTTGGGCGATGCATAGTCCCGAATGGGCCTATTACGATCGTTTGCCAATAGGATGGGATTCGCCATGACGTTATTTGCAGTTAATGCTCCATTTCAAGGTTGTTCCGCCATTCTTGGAGTTCTGTCTTGTTGTTGGCGGCTGTCTCTCAAACTTCGTCGAAACGTTCTTTCAACCTCTAGGTCGTAATTCACCAGAGATTGAAATCTGCAAAGAAATCATAAAAATTACCGTTAGCACACTGAATTGCTAAAGTCCCTGGCAACGGTGCCAAAAACTTGGTGCATTATTTTATGCGGTGATATAATTAAAGGAAATTGCGTTGATGGAAAATGTGTTGTGCAACAATTTTTCTCAGTAGAACCCAAATATAAATCTTGCTGAGTTTCCTGGTAAGTCCAGGGTCGAACTCAGGGACTAAGGAAAACAATATGTGGTAATAATTTTTAAAATGACTTTGCGGTAACCAATAAATCAAAGAGTTGTTGGGTTTTTGTTTGCGATGTAAGATGTATGCTGCGGAGTTAAGAAAAAAGTTGATAATCGAAGATGCAATGAATATGCAGGGGAACGGGTTGCCAAAGGGTTCAGCTAACACTTCCTAGGATTGCGTTCATGTTATACGATCATGCAACATATATACAATAGAAAATCATCTCTCAGCGCAAATGTTACGGCTTCTAGTTCTAGAACGCATGCAATATATGTGATAAAGTCTATAGGACCAACACATAAGCCTCTATTCTTGTTTATGCGATGACGAATGACATACACACATACAAGGCAACCGCATAATACCATAACCTATCTCTAGGGTGCATGCGATGCATGTTGGCAAACAAAGCTTATCTCTAAGTCCTTATCTCTTGTTTATGCAGATCTAATATTGCTCTCTCAAGTCTAGATTCTAACCTAGCTCTCTCAAGTCTTAGGTTCTTTCTTTAGACTCTCTCTCTCGAGTAGCTCTAAAGGGGTGTTGGGTGCAACATAAGACAAGATGATGGCATGCAATGAAGATCCTAGGTCATGTTAGCTAAGTTCTTCTCAACCCATTCGATAGATTTAACTACTCATGTGTGCTTTTAAGAGAGTGAACAGATGTAGATAAGCAAGTTCCATTTCATAGATATGTAATTGAAATATAGAATAACAATGCGGAATAAGAATAAAGAGCCCGGTAGCAATCTCTTGCTTCCCAAGGCTTTTACACTGTTCTTCTCTACTCTGCTCAAAAGATAATCTCACTCTCACGAGAATCGTCCCTCTCTCTGTTTTTCCATGCCTTCTGAGTTCTCTCTTGAGCTGACCAGAGCGATCTTTCAGCGTCTCTTCTCTTCTCTCACTCTGCCTTCTAAGTAAAAGAAAAACTATGAACAAGGCTACTTCTATCTAAGGGAAAATTATCTAACTGTCGAACTTCTTCACTGAAGGTGACCTCAGGTATTTATAGAGCTTCGGGGCGAAAGGCTTCTTCTCTCTTATGATTGCACTGATGGGATGGCATTAATTCTCTATCCGATGCGCCGAATATTTGTCACCGAAAAGTTGAGTGTACTTGTTACGTAGATCGTTAACGACTTGTCAACTTAATTCGGAATCGACCGTCATCAACTTTCTGTCCCATCGTGATTTATTATGCTTTTCACCCAGATCCGCCCACCAAGTTGCGTCGGCTCTATGTGGCAACCTTCTTGAGCAGATATTTGCGAGTGCAAATGACTGCATAGCCTTATAGTAACGCAATCTTTTGATGCGCTCGACCATTAATTTCTTTGGATCGCATTTTTCGCCTTGCGTCAACGCATATTCTTCATAAAAATACATAAGTTGACTGTTTTAATGCTATGGACGCATGCGACTGCAATATTGTGAACTTAACGCTTTTGGACGCAATCTTGTATATTTTTATCAATTCAAACCTGCATTGTTTAATAACTTAGCACTGTAATAACGTGCATTTCTGCCCGTTATCACTGGGTCTTGAACATAGTGGCCACACTTTCTCTTGGGAAGAAAGGACTCAGTCATAGTAGGACTATGACTTATTGTTCATTAGAGGAATCAGTGGTACTTAAGGAGTTAGATGTAACTATAGGAGAAAAACGGTAAATTGGCCTAGTTGTACTTACGAGCAATTTGTGAAGGGTCATCGCACTGTTGATTGGTTATATCCAATGGACACAGAAATATATCTGTAATGCAAAGGGTGCAACTGTCGGTCTTTAGTGAAGTGACCCACAGTTAACGGATGGTGGATCTTATGATTAAAGAGTTTAGTCAGTTATTCACGTACCGTTGGAGCTTCATGCTACAGGTCTATAAGGTCTCCTTGGTAGCTCAATGGCTTCAAGTTGAGAATCAGATTTTGGGTTAATTTGAAGTGTTCAAATTAACAAGAGAAAATTTAATTATATGTGATATAATTAAATTAATTCAATTTATGTGATATAATTGATATGATGTATTAGATACATTAATTGGAGGAATTAATATAAATGTGATTTATATTAAATACTATAATATAGAAGAAAAAAAAAAACTATGGTTTATATGTTTCATATGATAAAATTTAAAACTATAGATTATAAATATAATATGATAAGTTGGTTATCATATTTATTTATAATATATTAAATATATGATAATTATTTAATCTTTTTCTTTAATAATCAACTTGAGTGGGAGGTTATACACGGTTATGGTAACTGTGAGATAAAAAGAAAATGGTTTTCCAAAATTAGATGATGATTCATTTTGTGTTTTTTGACAAAAGAATTAACTATCGAGTAAAAGAGTTTTACTAAACGATAGTGTCGCACAGCCTAAACGATCAAGGATCGAGTTTAGTATACGATAGTTACTCGGTACTACACGATTGAGTAGTAAGTCTATACAATAGGCTTCTTCTTACTAAACCATCAAATATCTAGTCTATACGATAGACTTCATCCATCTCCCATTTACTCGATCATCTACCTCTTTTATTCCTCTATCCAATGTCACACAGAGCCCACAACTCCTAGATTCTCACACTGAGAATACCAAGGTAATTCTTATGGTGGTGTTCTAGTTCCGTTCGAGGGTTGAGGATCGAGTTGAACTCGATTGTCATCGAGGTTCATCTAGTTGTTCATGGAAATCGAGTTCTGATCCTTGCGTTCGAGTTCGTGCGACTGGACGATTTGCTAAACGATCGAGGGATACTTGAAGAAAGGTTCTTCAAAGGTTTGCATACTCTATCTCTTGTCTGTTTATTTAAAGAAGCAAGTTGTAATTTATAGTATATGCATAATCGTTTTCGTTTATCCTGTAATTATTTGAGTTCATTAACAATGAAATTTGGAACGATCTGCTTCCACTCGATGGATCTCTATATTTAGATTTCCTTCACTTAGGTCATCCTCATATCACATAAAATAAATCTTAGGGCTTTCAAGATGGGTCAACCCTAAAAAATTAGCCCTAATTGTGCTCATAAAATACAAGTTTAAAATAAAATCTTGTTTGTGCAACAAATGGGCTAGACAACCACAACAATCCTGTTGCAGAAATTGGCACAAAAGAAAGAGAGACAATCTCTTGGAGAGAAAGATACTTTTATTATGAATGTACAATGATGGACACTTAGAGGTTACTCTTTCACTCTCAAGATACCCACTCACTCTTCTTTACTAGCTCTCTAGCTTTAATTTGCTTGGCTCAAATATGAGGCCACATCTCTTATTTATAATCATGAGATCCTTGGAGACCAAATAAAAAGGATCTCCCTAAACTTTTCTTGGATTCTAAATATTCTAGATTTTTCATGGTGTATTCTTATCTCAAGGAATTATACCTAAAGAAACATAGGACAATTTTAGATGCTTACTTTTGTGGTAATTATTTACAATTTACATATTTCAACATAATTCTAGAAAAAAAAAACTAATTTACACTTTTATGTCATTTTGTAGATACTTCAAAAATCTTCTAGATTAATTAGTATTGCTTTATATTTTAACATACCCACCTATTCGACTTAAAAATTGTTATTGTAGTGTGATTGGTTGATATTATCAAAAGACTGCAGTGTGGTTGACTAATTTTATTACAGGCAAAACTTGAGCAATATGTTAAAGACATTGTCATAAACATTGGCAACAGATCCTGTAGAATATTTTTTTTCCATATTTATCTGCGTGATTTGTAGATTTCTATATCTTCCTTCCTTATTTTCTTGCAGAGAATTTTTATTCACTTAAGAAATATATTCTCATAGCTAGCCTTGTTTTCATTGTACTTTTATTCATTTTTAGGGTTAGCTTCCTAAGTAAAAAAATGTGCATTGAGAGTTTTGAGCTTAAGGATTGTCTAAGTCTTAACCCTCATGTATTATTATTGAAAATCTTTGTATTTGTTTTCGAGACCTTTTTGGTTCGGCAACCATTGTAAAACTCAGGAGGAGTTTGATTGGATATTGTATTTAGAGAGAGCCTGAGTAAGTTGAAAATGATGAAATCTCATATTTAAAAGGAGCCTAAATATGATGAATGTGAGAAGATCTCACTCTTAGAGGGAGCCTAAGTATGTCGTATTGAGGGGATCTCATATAAAGCTTCAAGAAGCATTATTGTGGAAGCGAGTGGAGCTCAAACTTAGGGGGAGCCTAAGTGAAAACTGAAGAAGAAGCTAAATGTGAATCACTAAAAAAGAAGTCTATCAGATAAGTAATTTTGTTGTAATTGTTAAACTCTTTATAGTGAAGTTTCGTTCCACTGGGTACACTGCCCCAAGATGTAGGTGTTTGCATCAAACGGGGTGACCAATCTCTATGTCGTTATTTTTCTATTTGCTTTCACGTTGCCAACTTGTCGTATATAATGTTTGTGACATCGTGCTTAACATTATATTTTATGTTGGATCCACCTAATTTTTCAATTGGTATTAGAGTGGGTTTACTACTAGTTTATGGAATATTCAATGGAGTTGATTAGGGAAGGTGGATCAACTACTTGTCCTCCTCTTTTAGATGGAACGAATTACTCGTACTGGAAAGCTCGGATGATTGCTTTTCTCAAATCTATTGATAACAAGTCATAAGGCTATTGTAACTGGATGGTCTCCTCCTAAAGTTGCTAATCAAAATGGAGTTGTCAGTCCAAAACCTAAAAGAGATTGGACAGATGTTGAAAATGAAGCATTGTTAGGAAACTCTTGTGCCCTGAAAGCAATTTTCAATAAAGTGGATAAGAACGTATTCAAATTGATCACCTACTTATGTTTCTGCAAAGGAGGCTTGAGATATACTTTTTGTTGCTCATGAATGAACATCTAAGGTAGAGATGTCAAGGCTACAACTCCTGACTACCAAATTTGAATCTCTGAAGGTGCTTAATTATGAAACTATTGCAAAGTTTAACGTGCATCTTCTAGACATTGCCAATGAATATTTTGCCCTCGGAGAGAAAATTTCAGAGGAAAAGCTTATTCAAAAAGTTTTTCACTCCTTACCTAAAAGATTTTATATGAAGGTCATAGCTATTGAAAAGGTCCAAGATATTGCCTGAAGGGATTGAATCCCAATCTAGAAGCGATTGATCGTTCTATCTTTGAATTGGGATTTCAAAACTAAAAAAATGGTTTTTATAGAGACATAAATTAGCCTAAGAATAGAGATTTTTCAATCTAGAAAAATCAAAGATTAAGAAAAAAAATACCTTTGTAGAACCAAAAGCTTTAAGCAAGTCCTCCAAAGTCACAAACAAAGTTACCATGAAATCCTAATAAATCTTCCAGCAATAAGAATACCACAAATTGGAGTCCTTGTTATTCTCATAACACAAGGAATTGAAGTGTGGGCTTGTTAGGACGTTGATCTTTAAAAGACTTTATTATCATAATGAGTTGGTACAATCTCCCGAAATAGCAACTAAACGATGAACGAATTCTTTATTAAACAATACGAGTCAAACAAAGACTAGACGATCACTTATCAAACTCTAAACAATCATTTACAAAGCTCTATACGATCGCATACAGTCTCTGCACGGACGCTGAGTAATACTAGATGATCGCTTACAAGATACTACACGATCGCTTACAAGATATTACATGATCGCTTACCAAATACTATACGATCGCCTACCAAATGCTACACGATCGTTGGGCTCTGCTACTTGATCGCTTAGTAGAAGAGGTAGACGATGAGCGACACACTACGACGAATTCTAAACGTTAGAGACTTCCGAACTCCCACTCTCGAGAGCTCTCCTTCGTCACTCCAAATATTCAGACTTCACTGCCCTCTCTTCTGGAATCTTTCTTCTTTTAAACCTCAACTTCTTCCAACAGAACTGAAAGTAGTTTAGCTGTGGTCCCTCAACCTCCTTAACCGACTCAACCGCTGACTTTCCTTTATCTCTTTTATTCTTTCTTTTTCGATATTGCAGCATAATTGGAGGCCTATCGAGGCTTCAAATATATTTTTGGAGAAGGCATTTTCTTCTTTGGAATTTTAGAGCAAGATTGTGAGAGTGTGAGAGAGAACCAAATCTTCTTTTTTGTCTTACGTATTGTGTTTTACATAGATGAGGAATAAGAGGGGGAGGAGGAGGGAGTTACGTCCCCTTCTCCCCATATTCCTACTAAAATAACTGTCCATCCTTATATATTAATATTATCTTAGTATAAAAAATATTATTAAATAATATTGATATAATTTTTATAATATGGTTAACTAATCATTAATAACCATCTTATATGCATTTGTAATCATGTCATAAGCAACCTCCTTTTAACTTATATTTTAATATGAATCAAATTCATATAAAATATTAATCTTGTTGGGATTGGTGTTCTAATTCTCCTGGAGTCTCGTTGTTTTGTAAAGATACACATTGTTTAATGAATAAAATAAGTGTTATTTAATTCTAGCATTTACTCATATCCAATAAACAATGTCCCTTGGTTATCTTATGTGAACTTAAGCATGTATATGTGATATACAAGTAGATAATGCCTTAAGTGATAACCTAAAAAGGTCTATAGTATAAGGATTAAGGTGGGATACCTGATCCTGATGACACTACGGATACGGTCCGCTTTGTAGAGGTTTGCAAGTGTTGTAAACTACTACAGATGGTAGATCCTAACCATTCATGTGGAGATGTGCGAGCGGGGATGTCCTATCCAAGGAGTTTGAATAAGACCTGGACCATGAGATGAGTAGACTCTGTATATAACGTCGTTGATACTAGAGACTTGCATCTCACCTAAACGACCATAGGTGACACGACCTCAATCATGAGTGTTTTGGAAACTCCTACCTTTGAGGGTGGTTCTTTGATTAGTATGGGTGAGAGTGGCCAGATTGCCAACTCAACATGCCTACCTTTTTAGGAACTTGTCTGATCTGGGAGTTGGGAACTCAATCCACAAGATGAAATTCAGTCCTTCCCCAAAGTAGGGGTAAGTAGATAGATTGCTCCCTTAAGGTTTGATTCTAGGGCTTGAATATAGTGGCCACAGCTTCTCTTTGGAAGAGAGGACTGAGTCATAGTAGGACTATGACTTATGTTCATTGGAGGGATCAGTGGTACTTAAGGAGATAGATGTAACTACAGGGGTTATTGGCCCCGCTGTACTTACGAGCGATCTGTGAAGGGTTGTCGCACTACTGATTAGTTAAGATGGACACATAATATATCTGTGGTAAAGAGAGTTCAGCTATCAGTCTTTAGTGGAGTGCCTGAAAGTTAACGGATGGTGGATCCCGTGACTAAAAATTTTAGTCAGTTATTCACATACCGTTGGAGCTTCGAGCTACAGGTCCATGAAGTCCTCTTGGTAGCTCAATGGATTTAGTTGAGGATTAGTTCTTGATGTTGATTTGAAATGTTCAAATTGACAAGAGGTATTTTGATTATATATGATATAATCAGGATGATGTATGAGATACATCTAGTGGAGGATGGATGTAAATGAGATTTACATTAAGTACCATGGAATAGAAAAAGAACTACGATTTATATGTTTCGTGAGATGAAATATTAAAACTATAGGCTATAAATATAGTATGATAAGTTGGTTATCATTTATTTTTATAATAATATTAATTATTGGATAATTAATTCTTTTTCTTTTAATAACCAATTGAGTGGGTGGTTATTAGATTCATGGTAACCGTGAGTTTAAAAGGAAAATGATTTTCCTAATTTTAGTAAGATTTAAAAACTGTTGAAAATTTTTTCATAAAAATTTTGAGATTTCTCTCTCGACGAAAAAGGAACTCACGGTAGTTGTGTAAATATAGATTTACTAAACGACAGCTTGGGCGAGCTAAACGATCGTGCAGTAACGAGTTAAACAATCGTGCAACATTTACTTAACGAACGCATAGTTTTTCCAGATGATCGCTTGCCCAAAGTAAATGATCGTGTAGTGTCTGTAGGTGACATACTGAGCTAAACGATGAGCTAAACAATCGCATAACTTTTACTAGAAAATCGCGTAGCTTTAGCTAAACGATTGGGCATCGATCTATACGATAGGTCTCCGCCATCTCCCACTTGCCCAGTCGTGTACACGATCGGTGTTTCCTTCTTCATCTGCCTCACCTTTGAAAACCCTTTGAAATCTCAATTTCCAGCTACAAATTCCTCCAAATCTTTGTGCAAACCACCACAAGATCTTCCCTACTATTCTCTTGGTGCTCTAGATTGAATTGTGAGACTCTAAGTTGGAATCAAAGGGAACTTGGAGAATGCTCACAGCAACAACCTAATGAAGAACACCTTCTTCTACCTGAATTTTCAGCTAAAATTCTTTCGGTTGCTATGCTCAAAAAACTCAATATATTGCAGACTATCATGCAAAGAGATTTGTTCCATGGGATGCAGCTTATGCTTGGAGTAAATGAAGCTTGAAGATGGTGGGTTCTTTATGAGCTACTTTGAAAATGAAGGTGGAAAAATCCAATTTTCCATTGTGTGTTTTCTATTTCCAAAATCCAAATTTTGATTTTAAAATCATATTTGATTTAAAAATCAAAATTTATTAATTTCATAAATTAATTTTCTAATAAAACTAGTGAATATTTATTTAAATAATTTAAATAATTCTAATTAATTTAATATCCAATATTAAATTAATTTTTACACAAATCCATCTTCATATATTTAAATCATATTTAAATACATAATATCCAATTCTGTTTGATTCTAATTTGAACATTTCAAATTAACTTATCACGTTACTCTAGAGCTAATCCATTTCCGAGCTAATAGGAGGACTTCGTAGACCTACAGATCATGGGCTCCAACAATCCGAGATTAATCAGCTAAACTCATTAGAACGATCTAACCCTCATTCGTTAACTAATGGGTCACTTCACTAAAGCCCATAGTTAAGCCAGAACTGTTGAGCCAACCCTCACCTATGCAAATCTAAGGATAATTCCAAATAAACAAGAGTTCATAGTTAGCTCAGGATTAAGGTCAAATTACTAGGTCATCGCTTTAAAATAGTCATTCTTAAACAATAAACAGCGTTATAAAGTAAGAGCGACTGATTTCATGGTCCGATCTTGTACAAACCCTTTTGCACAAGGACACCCCCACTCCTCATGTTCCAACATGAACGAATTAAGATCACTTCGTTTGTAGCACTTTACAACTCTTTGTAAAAACTATAGAGTAGGCCGCATCCAATAGTGTTACCAGAATAAGGTACCCAAACTTATTCATATACTATAGATCATTTTGACCATTTACTAAAACCTGATCCACCTTTATGTCACCACATAAAGTTCAAGTACTCATCTAATAGTCAAGGGACTTTTAGGTTTATTGGATTTCTATCAAGCAAAACATCTATTCAATAACAACTTATTGAACTTTCAAAATAAGTTCTATTGTCTACAAACCACGAGCTTTAGGACATAAAACCCAACAACTTACATATTTTTCATATCGAAATACTTAAAATAAAACCACTCACGATTATTAAAATGAGCTCTTCAAGTTATAAGCTTTCCCAACCTCAATTTGACCTGAAATAAAGTCCTAAGGTTACTAGATACTCATAAGAGGTCAAATCAACCCTAAACAACTCGTAGTGATTCATTGTGACGAATTTAATAGTGATTCATTGTGACGAATTTAACTCATTTTAACACCTAAATATTCACATTTTTCTCTTTAAGTCCATTTTCTCAAATTATCCAAAATTGCCCAAAAATCTCTTGTTAATCCAAAAATATTCATTTTAGGATCAAAATATCATGAAAATCCTAATTGAGATACAAAAATGCCCACCAACACCCGAAATGGCTCAAATCTAGTCAATGGCATCAAAATGAGGCATGGGCATGCATGTTGGCATGCTGGATGTGCAAGGTGGGCATGCAAAGCGGATGGTGGGCGTGTTGGGCATGCAAGATGGGTGACACTGCTACTACCCTGTTCGAGAAAACCCTAACTTCACTTTAATCAATTTTTAACCAAACTTAAAGCAAACATTTGCACATACTTCCTTCATGAAATATGTTAAGGAACCTTTTTAACTAACTAACCTCAAAATTGCAGCTCTTAACTCGCCTCCTATAGCTTAAAGTCTCTCCTGGATTACACCTTGCTCAGATTTTCTAATTTTATGGACAATCTTTACTATCTTCACGATTTCTCCACTTTTGCGACTCAAATCACTTCGGCAACCCCAAGTTAAACTTTCAACTCGATAACTTCAATTTCATTCAAAAATGGAAAATTTTGCACGAGTGGTTTGGGAGAATCATCGTCTTCTTCATACCCTAATTTTCTAACCAAAACTGCTCACTTTTTCCTCCAATCAAAACCATCTAACGAGCTGCTTGCTTGACCTACTGCATGGCTTTTACTATTGAAGAGGCACCGGCTGAATAAAGAGATACCTCTCAAACAATAAATCAACCTAGAGTAGTTTAGACTAGTGGAGAAGGCTCTAGTGGAGTTAAGTAGGAAGGCGGTACATTCTAAAGCTACCCATGGTTCAGTTAAAGGCATGCTGCTAGGGGAATTGGAAAGTGTCAATGTTGTGTTGACAGTAGGCTGGGAAGGGAGTTTGGTAGCACATTTCCAAAAAAGGCCTACTTTGATAGATGACATTCTTCAAGAGAAACTGGGGAATCCTAATCTCCGAAAGTTAACTGAAGAAGTGAGTAAGAGCCTAAGGTCAGACTATGAGCTGAGGTCAGATGGAACTTTACTTAAAGAAGGAAGAGTTTGTGTACCTAATGTTTCGACGTTGAAAAAGGCTATTTTAGAGGAAGCTCATAGTTCAACCTATACTATGAATTCAGGTAGTACTAAAATATATAGAACATTAAGAAAGTCCTACTTGTTGCATGGAATGAAACAAGAGATAGCAGAGTTTGTAGATAGATGCTTGATATGTCAACAGGTGAAGCCTGAACGTCAAAGATCTGCGAAATTACTTAATCCACTTCTAGTGTCGGAGTGGAAGTGGGAGCATGTCACGATGGATTTCTTATTTGGTTTACCCAGAACGTCGAGTGACTACGATGGTATTTAGATAATTGTTGACAGACTGACTAAAACGGCTAAATTTTTACCAATTAGAGTTACTTTTACCCTGGATAGGTTAGCTAAGTTGTACATTAAGAAAATAGTTAGCTAGTATAGAGCTCTTGTGTCTATAGTATCTGACAGGGATCCAAGGTTGTCACACCCCGCTCAAGATTACCCTCTAAACCTGGATGAAGTGGTGACTGCAGTAGTTACCAACCCTTTTGCTGGCACTTACTGCCTATCTAACCTGTTAAATTTACTCTAACCCTGAATACATATATTTCATCAATATACTGAACTAATTAACTCAGAACTTAACATATTTACATTATAGGGTTTCGTGGCACTGTTTTACATGAATATTACAACTTAGTGAGCCCCATCTAGAATACTAGTCCCTATATGACAGACACATGTGTACTAACTAATACAGGTCTTCAATTAAGCTTCCTTCAACCTGACTCTTTGAGTGGCAGAGCAGTAGCAGAGAAGTCGTTTGGGAACTGACAGCTACCTGAAAGGAAAACATTGAAAACATGAACTATAAGCCCAGTGAGTGACTAACATTTTAAGCATAACTTTCATACATAAATTTGATATTAAAACTGAAAGCTTTAATTAAAAACATAAACTTGACAACTATTATTCATGTTATCATTAACATTACATAGCATATTTAATGCTTTGCTAGACTATGCTTTAGTTTATTAGTCTAGAGTGGCCCTTTTTCTCACTCTTTATCATACTTAACTACATTGCTACTTAATTGGGAAGGAACCCTTTTGTTCACTTCCTAAAAACAAAATTTGCATCCGTAGTTGAGAGAGAACCTTTACTTAATTCCTCAAAGTCAATCCATAGTTAGTGTGGAGTGATCTCAACACTACCAATAACAACTTTACTTACATTCGTGTGATTCTAGTTTAAGTACCGTCATACCTTAGGTACTACCGCTCAGATACCTTCTCCGTGTCTTTCAGTATCGAGCTGCTCGGATACCTTCTCCGTGTCCTTCAGTATCGAGCTATTCAAATCTAAGATTAAGCTTCAGTACCTTCTCATCTAGTCCTTCAGTACTAAGCTACGCATACTGAACTTGCATATTTTTATCTCTTAGTGACTTAGTTGCCCAAAAGCATTCCATACTAGCACATCCTCTTGTTCATTGAAAGCATAGCATAAACATAACATTAATGTGAGATGCGTTGCTGGGTAACTATTTGAGAATAGTTATCATAAATAGCTTTCAGTAAACATGCATTGCTAGATATTCATAAGCATTAGCAATTTACTTCAAACATTTAAAGCATTTAGAGTCACTCACAGCTCGTCGACGCTCTTAACGATTTATATGCCTCTTCTGGCTCCTCTTGGCCACTTCTATTGAGATTTGCCACTTTCCAGCGAGATTCAGCGCAAAACCAGTGAGATCCACCTCTTTCTTATCTCGCTCTCACTCACTATGGTGAGCTGCTTGCTTATTCTTCTGAAGCAGCTGTCTATTTGCGCACCGATTCCCTGTTTCAATTTCAAAAATTCATAACTCAAAATCCAGAACTCTTTTTAAGAAACTTTATTCTACCAACTTGTTTAGAATTGAGTTAACTTTCTTACTTTAAAATCTCAGCTCCAAATTCCTTGTAATTTGGCTTAGAGCTTTCAATCTTCACTCTGGTTCCTGATTAATCCGAGAATCTGCCCCTTCTACAAATTCTTCACTTTTTGTTCTTCTCCCCGTGAGATCTTTCTCTGTCAAAACAACCTCAAAGTCTAGGTTCTCCCATCTTTCAAATGGCACCGATCTCACTTAATTCACTCAAATCGTTTACAAAAACTGAACTTCTAAAGTTCCTCTTCTTTTTATACTTTCTGCCGCCTCCCATGTTCAATCGTCAAACCACCACCTCATCCAGCACTTAGTGCTCCCGGCCAATTCCAATTAGTGAGTTTCTTCAATTAATTTTTTTTTCCTTCCCTTCCTTTGTAGCCTACGTTAGGTCTTCGCCTCATAGCATAAATTTAGCGTGCATCGAGTTTCAACGCCTTGCGTACATCGCATACTCCATCGTCTAACGCCCAGCGCCTATCATCTAGCGCCCAGCGCCTATCGTCTAGTGCCCAACGTCTATTTCTAGCACCCAATGTTTATCATCTAGCGCTTGTCCTGCAGCTCATCGTCAAGCACTGATGTCGATCGTGCAGTGCCAACACCCCATCGCCTGTCTCTTATACACATCTAGATGTGTATAAGAGACAGGTCAAGCACTGATGTCGATCGTGCAGTGCCAACACCCCATCGCTTAACGCTATCGTCCAACGTATAGTGCTATCGTTTAGCGAGATCCTTCGTATCGTCTAGTGTCGTACTTTACCGCACGATTGCCTACCGCATCGCTTAACTCCGTGCATTTGCTACACGATCGCTTACCTCATCGTGTAGCTCCGATCGTTTGCTAGATGATCGCATACCTCATCGTGTAGCACCGGTCATTTGTTAGACGATCGCATACCTCATCGTGTAGCGCCACTTATCTGCTAGACGATCACCTACCTCATCATGTAGCGCCACTCATCTGTTACATGATAGCATACCTCATCGTGTAGCGCCAATCATCTCTAGACGATCGCCTATCTCATCATGTAGCGCCACTTATTTGCTACACGATCGTCCAGTGCACGCATCTCCAACGCCCAGAGCCTATGCTCGCGCACACTTGAGGTTGCCGTATGTTTTTCTACACATATATTTTTTCCAAATTTAGTTAAATTTTTTTAAATTATTATAAAGTTCAATATGTTTGAATATTTTAATTAATCTCTATTTTTTTTATTTAGTCATAGTTTTCAAGAGATCAATGTCAAAATTAGTTTATGATCTATTCGTATATAATAATGTTAACAAAGAATAAATGGTAAAATAATTTTAAAAAAAGAGTGTGTTTTAAGGTTAAATGAGGAGTTGGGATGAACGCACATGAGGCGGGCATGTGGCGTGGCGGAGATGTATATATAGGAATGGCAGTAAAACGTCATGACGATGATAAAAGTTGCCTCTTTTCTTTTACTTTTTAGTCCTCCAAAACCTTTTACATTATGCTCTTAAAGTCCTGGCTACCGCAAAGCCTTATCAACGCATCATGCCTTTCAACTCATGCGTTCATCCTTAGTACCAACGCATAGTTCACCCTTATCTTCAACACTTAGCCTCTACAAGCCTTGGTTGCTACACACACAACCTCATGCGTCCACACTTCTCCATCGATGCATACCTACACTTGGCTTCCATACTTAGTCAATTTTCACTTGTTATATTATCTAAAACTCACCCTTGGCTAAGTATTTCCAACACTTAGAATTTTCTTCCTCCATCTTCCTACTTTCTTTACCTCCTTACATAATTTTACTTAACACGCTTGTTACTCACTTATGTAGGAAAAATGGAGTACGGGGTTTACAAAGGTTTACTTCGAAGTTCTGGCCAAGTTTACAGAAAGTTGTAGGTACTAAGTTAGACTTTAGTACAGCCTTTCATCCATAGACAGATGGCCAATCAAAGCGGATGAGTCAGATGTTAGAAGATATACTGAAAGCGTGTGTATTACAGTCTAAAGGCAGCTGGGATATGCACTTACCATTGATCGAGTTTTCTTATAACAATAGTTATTATTCCAGCATTAGAATGGCTTCATATGAAGCCCTGTATAAAAGACTGTGTAGAACATCAGTATGTTGGAATGAAGTTGGAAAAAGGAAGCTGGTAGAGGCAGAATTAGTGCAACTGACCTCAGAAAGTGTTAAGCGAATTAGAGAGAATTTAAAGGTAGCTCGAGACCGACAGAAGAATTACACTAATAAGCGGAGAAGAGATCTAGAGTTCAAGGTAGAAGATTGAGTATTCCTTGGATTATGTCCTTGGAATGGGACATTATACCCCAACATTAAAATGGTTCAGCACCTTACAGATTAGCTATACCTCCAAAACTATCTCGGATACATGATGTTTTCCACGTATTACTGTTGAGGAAGTATATAACAGATCCTTCCCTTGTGTTGTAGGAACAACCAGTGTAGCTAAAAGAAGATTTGACATATAAAGAAGAGCCAGTGAAAACTCTTGACAAAAAACAGCAGGTGTTGAGGAACAAAACAATACCATTAGTAAAGGTATTGTGGAGGAATCATGAGATTGAAGAAGTTACCTGGGTGACCAAAGAACAAATGAAGAACAGATACCCTCACTTCTTTGGTTAATGGAACTTGAAGCAAATTTTGAGGACAAAATTCTCTAAAGGGGAGGTAAACTTTAAACTCTAGGCCCTGATCTTCCTACTTAAGCATGTTTAAGTTAAATTATTGAAGTATGGTTTGTTAGGATTGGTGTCCTAATTCTCCCGGAGTCTCGTTGTTTGTAATGATACACATTATTTGATGACTAAAATAATTGTTATTTCATTCTGGCATTTACTTATATCCAATAAACAAAGCTCCTTTGTTATCTTATGTAAACTTAAGCATGTATGTGTGATATACAAGTGGATCATGCTTTAAGTGATAATCTAAGTAGGTCTGTAGTATAAGGATTAAGGTTGGATACCTGATCCTTATGACACTACAGATACGGCCTGTTTTATAGAGGTTTGCAAGTGTTGTAAACTACTATAGATGGTAAATCCTGACCATTCATGTGGAGACGTGTGAGCGGGGTGTCCTATACAAAGAGTTTGTATAAGACCGGACCACGAGATCACTAGACTCTATATATAACACCGTTGATACTAGAGACTTACATCTCACCTAAATGACCATAGATGGCATGACCTCAATCCTAAGTGTTTTGGGAACTCCTGCCTTTGAGGGTGGTTCTTTGATTAGTATGGGTGAGAGTGGCCAGATTGCCAACTTAACATGCCTACCTTTTTAAAGGACTTGTCTGATCTAGGAGTTGGGAACTCAATCCACAAAATGGAATTCACTCATTTCCCGAAGCAGGGATAAGTAGAGAGATTGCTCCCATAAGGGCTGATTCCAGGGCTTGAACATAGTGGCCATAGCTTCTCTTTGGAAGAGAGGACTTAGTCATAGTACGACTATGACTTATATTCATTAGAGGGATCAGTGATACTTAAGGAGTTAGATGTAACTACAAGAGCATAACGGTTATTGGCCGAGTTGTACTTACGAGCGATCTGTGAAGGGTTGTCGCACTGCTGATTGGTTAAGATGGATACATAATATATCTGTAGTAAGAAGAGTTCAATTGTCAGTCTTTAGTAGAGTGCCTGACAGTTAATGAATGGTGGATCCCGTGACTAAAGAGTTTAGTCAGTTATTCACATATCGTTGGAACTTCAAGCTACAGGTCCATGAGGTTCCCTTGGTAGCTTAATGGATTCAGTAGAGGATTAGTTCTTGGTGTTGATTTGAAATGTTCAAATTAACAAGAGGTAATTTGATTATATATGATATAATCAGTATGATGTATGAGATACATCTTGTGGAGGATTAATCGAAATGAGATTTACATTAAGTACCATAGAATAGAAAAAGAGTTATGGTTTATATGTTTCATGAGATGAAATATTAAAACTATAGGTTATAAATATAATATGATAAGTTGGTTATCATTTATATTTATAATAATATTAATTATTGGATAATTAATTCTTTTTATCTAATAACCAATTGAGTGAGAGGTTATTGGTGGTTTCATGGTAACCGTGGGATAAAAGAAAATTTGTTTTCCTAATTTTAGTAATGTTAAATTTTATGAATTTGAGATTTTCTCTCTCGAAAAATAATCTCATGGAAGTTATCAAGTAAATAGGATTTACTAAGTGATAACTTGGAGCGAGCTAAACGATCGCGTAGTGTTTTGTAGGCGACAAACATACGGCTAAGCGATGAGTTAAACGATCGCTTAGCTTTTGCTAAACGATTGGGCATCGACCTATACGATAAGTTCAACCTTCTCCCACTTGCTCAATCGTTTACACGATTGTTGTTTCCTCCATCTTCTTCCTCAAACCAAGTCCACACAGTGCCCACCTTCTAGATTCTCACACCGAGAATACCAAGGTAGCCTTCTTGGTGGTGCCATACTAAACTCGATACCATTGAGGTTCTGTGGAGGTTGTTCATGCTGTTGGGGTGTTCGTGACCAAGGCAATCACGGAGTTCAAGTACGTGGTGTTCGTGCTATGTAGCGGTCGCGTTAGACGAGCGTTCGAGGTTGCTGTGTTCGAGCGTTCGTGATCAAGGAGCTTGGCGATGAGTCTACAAAAGTGTGTAGCATTTCTCTTTGATCATTTGTATTATCATACTGTAATTTCTATAATGAATGCATAACCGTATGTTTCTGTTTATGACTTTAATTGTAAAGTTCATATATGATTGTAATTTGGAATTATCATTCCGCTGCTCATGGAAATCCTCGTGTACGATTTCCTTCATGGTTAACCTTATGATATGAATGTCATGTGTAGGAAGAGGCTTAAGAGTGCTAAAGGGAGAAATATTCTAATTATGGAATTCTAGGCTCTCAAGTAGAAAGGAACACAAGGTGACGCCTAGTAGTAAGAAGGAAAAATGTCAAAGTGTGTGAGGCATGCGTTGTTAGCTTGAGAAGATGACAAGGATGATTGAGTTTGCCTATACCCTTCAAGAGGTCATCCCTCACTACATAACTCTCAAACCTTGCAAGAGGACTCAAAAAGAGAGTGATTAGAGAGAAATAGAGAAGACCACGCATTAGAGTGAGGTTCATGCGTTCAAGCTTGACTGCTATGCATTGATCATGATGAACCAAGCATCCAACTTGTACTGAGGAAGACTGTCATGCGTTCAACAGTTGTCTCGAGTTAGTTTGAAGCCTGTTTCATATCTGTTCAATTGATAAGCAAATTTTAGGCCCATAAAGGTATTCTAAAGATAATTTAGCCCTAAACAAGGGATCCTAAAGTTATTTTGACTCAGTACGGGCTCAGGATTCGAGGAAGAACTCAAGAAGCTAAGCAAAAACTTATGAAAAATAGCTATTGCTGGTTAAGAGTGAGTGACAATTTCACGATATAAGCTTATTACATGCTTTATTTAAGAGTTTTTCCGAGCATGCTATTTTTAAAGTTTTAAAATGACTTTTAAATATGCTTTTCTTATAAAATTTCTTAAGCATACTTGAGTTTTAATGCTCAAAAGCATATTTTACAAAGCATTCCTTGAGTTGAGTTATTCCTCAGTAATTCTATATTTATGATGTTTATGTTACTAGAATGTTTGATGTTTTAAGATTGAGTACTTAAATAAATTTAAGGTTTTATGATGTTTCAAAAAGGAAACCCGATACTGAAGGACTAAGAGAAGGTATTTGGGTCCCTTGATACCTAAGGTATGATAGTATCTAGAGCTTAACCATATGCATGTAGGTATTATTCAACGTTCGAGTGTTAAGGTTACTCCACACCAACTAAGGACTTCGACGTTGAGCGATTAAGCAAAAGGGCTCTCCCTTAACTAAGGCTAGAGGATGATGATTTCCAAACAAAGTAGATGTTATTCGATGTTTCTAGGGTTTTATAATATTTTTTTAGAATGTTATACTTGATGTTCAAAATTTGAAACCTTGAAATTCATAAAATTGATACTTGAGTATGATTATGTTTTGGAAACATGTTTTAAATATTACTCATTAGGTGTTAGCTCATTCTTTTCCATGCTTACACTTTTTCCCCAGGTAGCGATCTACACCCTGGAGCCTAGTTGATCTGTTAGTCTGCTACTCAAAGATCCAGAATTGTAGAGGAATCCAGAGTTTAAATAGTTATGTGGATGAGTTTGTAAATTAATATGTGCATATTAGGGATAAGGATAAACTTCAGAAAGAGGCTTTGTAATATTAACTATTTTGGCATGTGCATACAAAATGAATCATGTTTTTAAGATTTCTTCGTAAGTTGTTGAGGAATATCTAGTTAGTTGCATGTTTATAACTATTATCAGTACACCAAGGGTGTGAGTGTCTAAAATAAAGAGGGACAGTGGATGCCATAAGAGGGTTGGCATCTGTTGTCGTCACATCTCCTCCTAGGTTGGAAAGGTAATCTGGAAGGGGGTGTGACATATATTGTACCTTTATTCATTTTTAGGATTAACTACCTAATTAAAAAAGTGTGTATTGAGAGTTTTGAGCTTAGGGTTTGTCTAAGCCTTAACCTCCATATATTGTATTGAAAATCTTTGTATTTGTCGTTGAGACCTTTTTGGTTTGGCAGCCATTGTAGAACTCGAAAGGAGTTTGATTTGATATTGTATTTAGGAGAAGCTTAAGTACGTTGAAGGTGATGAAATCTCATATTTAGGAGGAGCCTAAATATGATGAATGTGATGGGATCTCACTCTTAGGGAGAGCCTAAATATGTTGTATTGAGGGGATCCCATACAAAACTTGGAGAAACATTATTGTAGAGGTGAGGGGAGCTCAAATTTAGTGGAAATCTAAGTTGAAAGTGAAGAGGAAATCATACGTGAGTCACTGAAGAGAGAGTCTATCATATTAGTACTTTTGTTGTAATTGCTAAACTCTTTTTATAGTGAAGTTTCGCTCGACCAGGCACACTACCCCCCAGATGTAGGTGTTTTTGCACCATGTTTGCTTTCATATTGCTCACTTGTCATACATATTGTTTATAACATCGTGCTTGATATTGTATTTTGTATTAGATCCATCAAATTTTTCATAAATGTCTTCGAAGATTGACATTTTTTATATGCACTAGGTTTGAGAATTCTGATTTTAAGGTATGATACTTACATTAATCAATTTCTTTTTTAATTTTGTATACTTCACTTTTCGTTAATTTATATTTTATTATAAATATATGGAGATGAACAAGAGGACTTGGGGGGCTTTATCATTTAATCATAAGTTGGATCAAAGACATTCATCAACATACAACAAGACTTTGTAAGGGACTAAACAATTTCGATTTCTTTTACCTGCCTAACTCCTTATGCTAATGACTTTTATGTGATTTGAGTTACAGACAAAGAATAGAGGTCAAAATGTTGGACCTGTTGGCCTATTCATGCAAACAACTCACGAGATGGAATTTGGGTGAATAAGTTCTCCAATGATGCAACACATGTAAAAAATAAATAAAAAAAAAAATCATTCAAAAGGGATTTCTTCAATAAAAACTGGATTTCAATTGGAAATATGTTTCCTACTTACTTATTTCAATAATAATTGTACGATTGAATGCTACAATTGCAAGTCATTCGAACTCTAGAAGGAATCCAACCAATTTCAAGAAAAGATATATGTGTGACTATGTTGGAAAACCGATCGAGCCACATTAAAGGCCTCAGTTGGGGCCTAAAGCCAAAATCAAGAAGGGGTAACTTGTCATCAAGTTCATCCTATACACAAAGAGAGCATGAGCAAGCAGTTCAGATAAAGTTCTTAAAAGAACAACTTGGATTACATGAAGCATTGATTCAAGTGGAGAGAGAGGCTAGAAACTCAACAATAGCAAAACATGAGAAAATGTGGGCAAAGGTAGAAAGGCTTGAAAATTTTGGTCAAACAATTCATGAATTCACAAGGAAGAACATCAAAATAGTTATGAAATTTTTGCTTTTGTAATGAATTCAAGAGTCTTCGAAATTATATATGGTATGAAGAATATACGTATACACACACATATATATATATTAATAAATTAGGAATAGATACATAAGAGATTTTTTTAAAATTATTGCTTCGTACAATTATGATAGCAAGTGAGATACTTCGTATAATAAATGGAATGAATTTGTAAAGGATTGTTTGGAGATTATTGCTATCTTACGATTATGGTAGCAAGTGAGTTTGTTTGTATTATAGGGAGAATGAATACAATTAGAGATATGTTTGAGAATTATTGTTATTCTGTAATTACGTTAGTTGTTATTCTTGATATTTAAGTTTATATGTTATTTTTTAATGTGGGGTGAGATGCTATTGTTCTTTTTTAATATTAGTTGAGAATTGTTTTTGTTGTTTGTTTTAAATGTATGGTGAGAAATGTTGTTATCTTGAATGTAAATTCATGATTGTTTTTGTTGTGTTGTGAATATGGTGGCGAGAAATGTTGATTATTATTATTTTGAATGTAAGTTAGACAAATGCTTTTGTTGTATTTTAAATGTGAGGACAAGAAATGTTGTTCTTATTGTTTTGAATGTGAGTTAAAAATTATTGTGGTAAAACATGATGTTGTTTTGAATGTGAGTTGAGAATTGTTTATCAGAATATAAGAAGAAGAAATAGTGAGAAATGCAATTTTGAATATGAGAAATTAAAAATTTAGATAACAAATTGATTATTTGGTATAAGTTTAATGTAGTTTGTTTTTGTTCTTATTTAGTTCTTTATATTAATAATGTACTTTAGTTTTAGTTGTTAAATATAATCTAAACTTTGTTTTTATTCTTTTTGCCTTTTCAGGATGAATCTTACGTTGAAGATTTTGTGGCCGAACAAGATTTATGTCTTTCTGTGTTATGTTACTTTAATCTATTTGTTAAACTTTTATATAATACAACCATTGATATAAGTTATAAGAATGAAATTTGAATGCAATTTGGTTGTATTTTTTTTTTTTTAATAATTTTGCCTTATGTATACATTTGTGAATATTAAATTAAATATTATTACATTATGTACAATTAAAGGACAAAGAATAAAATATAATTTTAAAAGTAAATAAACAAATACATATTTTTAAAAAAGAAAATGTCAATGGTAAAGAGGCGTTAGCAAAATGTGACTATGCCAGTACCAAAAAAATGGCATCAGAAAAGCACCTACACCAACACCTCTACTCGACTTATGTCGATGCCAACTACAAGGTGTCGATATATCTACATTTTAGTCCATCATTGACTTGACGTCGACCAAGACTCTTATGTTGACGTTGGTCAAAATAGCGTCGATATTGCCTATCCCTACGATTCTATCCCAACAAAAATTGTTGGTGGCAAGGTGGCATAATTAATGTAGAGTCTATTAATATTTATCAAGTGTGAGAAAATAGAGTATGGTATTTTCGTAGCACTAAAAGTTTTCTCATCCAATATATATCCAACAAATATCTAAATATTGAATACATTTGCACATAAACATATCCGAGCTAAACTAAAGAATTGTTTGTCGTTATATTAGTCTTTTAAGTCACATCTTGAACTAGAGAATTGAGAAATTTATGTCAGATGGAATCCTTACATGAGAAAACGTCTACTTTTATGTGAACCACTCAATTTTATTGATTTTGACGTGGACCCTTGGAAAGATTTTACAAAATATTAGTATAGTAGAGAGATTTGATTCCGAAGAAATGTCTATCAAAAAATTCCTAACTTATTGATTTAGACAATGTTGTAAAGTAAGAAAATTCAAATAAGCAACAAGTTTTAATAAATAACCAATTAAAAGTTTCAAAGTTAATTAAGTGAAAAAGTTCTCCACTACTTAGAAAAATCAAAATTGAATAAACACTATCCTTTTATCTTATTGTGAGAAATATTTCTTATTTTCTACTTAGGCATCATCTCTCCATCATGAATCTTTTTCCATGTGGACTTTGAAACCAAATACACAAACAAATCTTTATTTTGACTTCTTTGGCACTCTCCAAAACAGAACATATTTCTAGTTAATTAACAAACAAATTTGGTGGAGTTGTTATATGAACTCTTATTGACTTGTCATTGTCATTATACCCTCTATGAAAAGTTTATGTTATCATGTAATCATTTAAGTGAAGAAAAAGCATTGAGGAGATAGAAAAAAAAGAAAGGAAAGTTTGAAGAATAAAACTAAGAAATTCATGCCTTGCATGTTCACTTTGGATATAAAATAGGAAAATTATTTCAAATGGTAAAACTATTGAAAATATTTATAAGATATACCAAAATTTTAGAAATATCAATGATAGACGCTGATAGATACTGATAGAAGTCTGTCAGTGTCTATCAACGTCTATCCGTGTCTATCAGTGATAGTTCTAAAATTCTGCTACATTTTGTAAATATTTTAGTTTATTTTTCTATATTTAAAAACAGTCCTATAAAATATAGGTTAAAATATCATTTTAGTCCATATATTTTAAACATGGTTCAATTTTAGTTAATTTTAGTATCTATATGTTAAAAAAAAAAAAAAAAAAAAAAAAAAAAAAAACTTAAGTTTAATCAGTACTATTTTTTGTTTATTTGTTGATTTTTTTTTAAAAAAAAACTTTTTATTATCTATTAGCATTTTTATATGAATTTTGGAAACATATTCATGTATTGTATTTTCTTACATAAAAGTTATTATTATCACTTGACCAATTTTAATAAAATTTACTTCAAATGACTAAATTTAAGATTTATTAAAAAGGCTAAAGTTATAAATACTTGCCTTTATTCACAATTATATTCTTTAGTTCAACCCATGTCTGTAGATATTGGTTGTGCTATAAAGTTTGTTTTTTTACATGAATTTAGTTAAATATATATTGTTAGGGATAACAGATCCTCCAAATATCTCCACAATAGTATGTTATGTTCATTTTAGATGTAAAGCCTCGTGACTTTACTTTTAGTTTTATCCAAAATGTCTCAAATCATTGAAGATAGTTGTCTTCTCTTATAAATCCATGATCTTTTCCTCATCCAGACAATATGAGACTTTGGTACTGCATTTCCAACCGATGTTATACTTAACGATTGAACAGATAATTTCGTATATAATTTTAATTTATCGAGCATGTGAATCAATAAATATTTTGTAGTAACAAATAAATCAAAGTACACTAAAATAAAATTTGTCACTAAACAGCCATATAATTTTTTCTTTTCATATAATCTCATAATGAAGCCAAAATTAGTTTACTTCATTGGTAATTGACATGGCATTTTTTTTTACTAAAAATAATAATAATCACCTCATGAAAATGCACAATTATAATTAAGGGATACTTGTGCAAGTATAGCTAAAAAACAAATAAAAAAATTGCAAGTTTGTCCACTATTTTTTTTTCTTTTGCAAATTTAGCCCAAACGAGGCAAGACAACCCAAATAAAAATTAGGACCAAAGTGGTCTTCAAGCATACACATAAGATAGCTAGTATATCAATAAGTTATTGATATATTGAATAACACGTATATCATATTGATATTTTGGTATATCGATAAAATCATTGATATACTTCTTATTAGCTTATTGATATACTTTATTTAAAAATACATAAATCACTAATACTCTATGATATTCAGTTATATAGACTTATTGATATACTTTGATTTATTATTAATTTTTTACATATTCATGAAAGATTGATAGAATAAGAAAATAAAGAAGTGAAATGAAAGATGTAAAAGAAGTTGAAAAGACAAAAAAAACTAATAGGTAGATGTTATACTTGAAATTACATTTTGAATGAATGTCATATATTACAAATATTCTTCAACTATTAAGTGTATCTATTTATACAACTAAAGATTTGAAATTTAATTTATCAGTCAACCAACATATAAAACATAAAGTATATCAATTATGTAACTAATATATTTAACATTAACTTAATATCTTGTATATATCAATGGTAGCTAATATACTTTAAACTTAATATACCAAATATAAAGTATATCTCAATATAAACTTATTTCTTGATATATCAATAATCTATTTTTTTTTATGAGTTTAATTATCAGTATTTTGCATATCAATGTGACTATTTAAGTTTTCCTTTTTTAGCTATATTTATTTGGTTTATCATTGTGGTTGTAGTAAATCAATTTATACCATTTATATATTTAATATTTGGTATATCAGATTAATCTTTATCTAGTATATCAATTATATATATAGTACGCCATTAAAATCTTAATTAACACCAGAAAAATGAATAATTTGTCCAAAGTTAAATCATAGAGAAAATCACCAAATTGGAGGGGAAAAAGAGACTTTCAGGTCCATAAATTAAAAAAAAAAAATTAAGTTTGATCAGAGCAATTTTTCACATACAAAAAAAGAAAAAGAAAAACTTGTCGATCAAAATTAATTTATAGATACACTTCCATTGATTGCTATTTGATTGCCCTCTAGTTGTTATTTAATATATCGTTGATATACTTAGAATATTATTGATATTAGAAATACTACTTATACACTTTTGGGGTGTTAGATTATTCTAACCTATTATATAGCACTAATTTCAAATAAATTAAAGATATGGGTGCTTTAGAGAAATATGAAGAAAATACTCTGAAATTGAAACTTTAAATTAGAAATCAACTACTTTAATTTCTCACTAGATCCAATAATCATCAACACTCCAAGAATTCTATGTTACAAGCACAAATTCGTAGACATGTAATATTTTTAGATGAAAATGATTGAATATTCACAGTAATATTGATTAAGTTAAATTAAAGTTTACTCCTTAAATTTTTTTACTAATCTAATTGGTTGTTGAACTTTCAAATGAATTTTAAAATGTGTCAATTAGAATTTTAAATTTCAAAGTTAGTGTCCAATAAATTCTTGAATTTTCAATTTTATATTTAATAGGTTATGGAATTAACTGACATTTTTCAAATATCAGAGTCTTAAAAATTGAAAATTTAAGTCTCATTATACCTAAATTTCAGTCTTGTATCTAATTGTTCAGCTAATTTTTAAAAATTTAGCACAAGTCAATGAGTTATTAAACACTTTTAAAATTTAAGATTAACATAAAATTGAAAATTAAGAAATCTAATATAAAACTTTCTAAAGTTCAACGACAAATAGCCACAAATCTAGAATAAAGTTTAGAGATTAAATTTATAGTTTAATCTATCGGTTACTGTATTTGAATAAATTATTATGAACTAATTTGTTTGATACATAAACTAAAAAAAAAAAAAAAATTATTTATATATACACATATACTTAAATGATATAAAAATAAAGGAAAATTATTTTAAATGATTGTGATAGACTACTATCTGAGTCTATCTATCATGATTTATCATAGATAGATGGTGAAATTTTGTTATATTTGTAAATCTTTTAGTTCATTTTATTCTAATTTAAAACAACACTTAAATAAATATACAATAAAAAAAAAAGAAACTTTAATTTGTAATATTTTTTTCTTTTTTTGGAAATTTTGTCTTATGGACTAGATTAAATAACGAAAATATTTGATCGATAATCAAATGGGTTTTAAATTATTATCAAAACAATACTTTAAACCTTGAAAAACAAGTATATGTTTTATTTATTTACTGATTTGAAGAACAGAAATCGAAGAAAAAAGTCAATTATATGGCTCGAACTCGACCTATGTAGGAGTTGCATTATATATATAATATATAAACATGAAGTTGAGGAGCACGTGTCCCTCTTGAATCCTTCATAAATTTATCTTTGAGATCGATCAAATATCTTACATATAAATTTGATGATGTATTAATGATTCAGAGATATGTAGTTCATAACATACTCGAGATTCTTAGTTGTTCATCTTATTTATCATCACAAACTTTTTTATAATTGAATTATCAATTATTAAATTTTCATCAATAAACATTATAATCAATGTGAAAATGCTCCATTTTTCATCGTCTTTCTAAATACCAAATCATTATATTAGAATTTAGACACCTATGATTTGACCCCCACCACATTAAAAAAAGTTGTTTTATTTGAACCATTCAAGTCTCTCTAAAACACACATTTTTCAATTATATCTTAAATTAGATAAAAGAATGATGCTTCATTTATGATAGATAGTTCATTGCAAATTCTATGTAAGCTTAATATATTAATTTTATTTAATTGTGAAAATTTTAAATGCACATGGCTAGACTTTTGTATTTATCTTTGGGTAAATTTGAAGACGCCCATTTAGTTATAAAATATTGGGTTATGTTTCGTTTGGGAAAAAAAATCAATGGAAGATATATAATAGCTAAAGTTTTATATGGTAATTTTGTTTTTTTATTTTTTTTTTTAGAAAAACAAATTATATAAGTTTGTTTTCTCCCAATTTTTTGAACATGGTTTTCACCACTGTTAAAAGAAATAATTGAATTTCTAGTCAAATTTTAAACTACAAAAAAGTTTTTGAAAACTACTATTCCATTTAGGAACTATTTGACTTTTGGTATTTAATGTTTAAAAATTTAACCTATAAACACCCCTTCTGACTTTAAATTTTTTTAAAAAAAAATTGCTAATCAAATTCTAAAAAAAAAAAAAAAACAAATAAACTTTTAAAAACTACTATTTTTAATTTTCGAAACTTGGTTTGGGTTTTTAAAGTATTAATAGAAAGTGGATAATAAAAGATAAAAACATATAGATCGAAGTAGCCTTTAATAGCTTAATTTTTCAAAATAAAAAATCGAAAACAAAAAATTAAGACCCCATTTAGTAATTATTTGATTTTTTTTTTAATCAAGCTTTTCTAGATACTACTTTCACCTCCAAATTTCTTTCTTTGTTATCTATTTTTTACCTATTATTTAAAAAACCAAACCAAACTTTGAAAACTAAAAAAAAAAATGTAGTTTTTTAAAACTTGTTTTTGTTTTTAGAATTTGACTAAGAATTCAATCAATATACTTAAAGAAAGAAGCAAAATATTGTAAGAAATGGGGAAGTAAGAAATTTAGTTTAAAAAAAAATGAAATGAATACTAAAAGGCGTCTAAATAATTATCAAACCAATTTGCATTTTTAAAAAATAACTAAAATGAAAGGAAATCAAACAAACCAAACCAATCCTAGTGGATGGTGACCAAAAATTATTAGGGCACAATATGTTGAAAAATAGTGTTAGAGCCATTAAGGGTTTTCTTTTTCTTTTTCTTTATCTTTTTCTTTCTTTTTTTCTTTTTTCTTTTTTCTTTTTTCTTTTTTTTTTTTTTTTTGGTTAAACTTTCAATGTGTAAAAATTAATTGTCAAGTTTTTTCTAGAAGCTTCTTAAGAAAGAACATGGGGTTTGGAAAGTCTTATTAATAATAATAATATTATTATTATGATAAAATCCAAGTCTTAATTATTATATGTCCACGATTAACTGTTTATTATTTGAAATAAAAATGTCCACACGGTTTTTAAAGCACATGCCAAAGTCTTTACTTTCAAACTTATTTGTTACCCACTAAAATTGTTGTAGTTTTCTCCTACTTACATTGAAATTCAAAATATTAATTTAACTTCTGACTTTCAAGTGTACAAATTTTATATTAGTTGAATTATTCATATTTTGATTTAAAAAAATCATTTAAATCTTGGTAACTTAACTTTTTAAATAAAGTTGACTTGTCATAAACACATTTCTTGACTCTTTTTTCCGTCTTTGAATCCACCATCAAAAAAAGTGAAACAATGACACATCTAAAATATGTCATTATTGAATATTTCATGATTTTCAATGTAGTCAACAATAAGTATTTATTGACATTTGTTACGTGTCATGGTAACATTTTTTATGATAATTTATCAACATTAATAAATAACCTAAAAATTGACTTTTTTTTGTCAATTAAATTATTTTGTTGACACTAAAAATCTTCTACAAAAACTATTATAATGTCACATTTATAGTGTCAATAATGTTTCAACTTTTTGGATGTCATTGAATTATATGTATTACACTTGTTTATAGTCATTGAATTTCAATTGATGGCACTGATCCAATGTCAAATACATACATCTCATGAAATTTATGAAACCTCAAAAAAGATTATAATTATGGATTATTATTTGTCTATGCCTGTCATCAATTTACACCTATGTTTCCTCCAATTCGACTCAAAATACACACAAACATAAATACGAACTTGGGAATTGTCATAAATTGAAAAGATATAAAACTATTTACACAGTATAGCAAAACTTCACTGCAGGTTTTTTAAAATTCCCAAATCGCCCCTTTTTACATTTGGAATTTGTGCATATACTAACCTTTTATTCTGGAACAAGGATATGACCGTGGTAGTTACTGGCCCCTCCTGCCAGCACCTACCACCCAAGACTATTAAACTAAATACCAACCTGTTAAAACACTAGTGATATACACATACAACAAAACTCCCTTAAGGTTCTACAAAAATTACATAAGTACATGCATGCAATCAAGACATTACACTACTGAAGAATATTCACAGATGGCCCAAGTATTCCTAAAGAAGCCCTAGTCCCTCTCAAAACATGTGTACATATCAAACCATCAACCTAAGTCCTCTTAATAAACTGAGTCTTTTGGTGGCAAGCAGCAGCAAGATCAACCTTGAGGAAACTGACCGTTACCTGAAAAAAAACACAAAAACTTGGTGAGCTAAAAGCCCAGTGAGTGACTATAGAATCGTAACGCACCAAGCATAGCAAAACTATGAACATGTAAACATACAAACAAGTAAACCCAACAATTGTCCCTAATTGAGAATGAGCCTAAACGCTCTAGCTCCCAATGTTTACAACAGGCCAGAAGGCCCATACATCAGTCCCCCACTCATAACTGCCTACGTGCACGTGGCCACACTAAATACCATCATATTTTAGATACTTTCGCTCGGATACCTTCTCAAATTTGTCCTTCAGTATCAAGCTTTTATGATACCTGCTCATATGTCCTTCGGTATCAAATTGGTCGAATACCTTCTCAAAAGTCCTTCGGTATCAAATTGGCCAAGTACCTTCTCAAGTGTCCTTCAATACCTAATTGGTTGGATACCTTCTCAAAAGTCCTTCGGTATCAAATGTGTATTTTGAAACACACATGAAGTTCCATAACCTAGTATACACAAGAGTTATTCCATTGCCACTCATTTACACAAGAATTCATTCTCCCATAACCTTCCTTTAGAAAGCATATATCAAAATCAAAACATAGCTTTTGTAAAGGTTACTCAACATACCTTGGCCTGTGCTACACACATACAAACCGGGAGACATGCATTAAGTTATTCTTCCACAATTTTTTGCTTGAGGAAATGTAAATACATCATTAATGTCACTGTGTTTTACTTGATTAGATATGCGTGAATATTAAAAACTTAGGGTTTACTTAGTCACTTACAGTTCATCAGGCTCCTACTGGTTTATACGTTTCCCCCAGCTCCTCTTGGCCTGAAAAGATATAACTCCTGATTAAAACTACTTAGAATTCCTAGCTTATCTCAAATAATTTATTTATTAAAAGCATTTCCATCAACACAGACAGCTTCACAAGCGAGATCCCCCTAAGAGATGCTGGCAAGATCCCCACAAGCGACACTAGCGAGATTCTCCAGAGCGACACTGGTGAGATCCTTTAGAGCGACACTAGCGATACCCTCTAGAGCGACACCAGCGATACCCTCTAGAGCGACACCAGTGATACCCTCTAGAGTATATCCAAGCGATGCTGGCGAGATCCCCATAAGCGATACTCACCTCAATTCCTAGCGAGATTTCCCCCGAGAGCGATACCCTCCTTACAAAATCTCACTGTAATTCTCCACGTTGAACTGCTTGCTTGATCTTCACAAGCAGCTGTCTGCTTATGCACCAATTCCCTGGTACAACTTCAAAAATTCATAACTCAAAATCTAGAGCTCTTTCAAGAAACTTCCTTCTATAAACTTTTTTAGATTTGATTAGCTTTCTTACCTTAAAATTTCAGCCTAAACCTTCTTGTAGTTTGGCTTGGAACTTCCAAACTTCACCACAGGTCCGGATTAATCCGTGGTTCTGCCTCCTTAGTAAATTCTCCTTCTTTGTTCTTCTCCTCTTGCAATCGTTCTCCAACAGGACCACCTCGAAAACTAGATTCTCCCAGCTCTCAAATGGCACTGAATTTACTAAATTTTCTCTTGTCAATTGTCGAAACCATGCCTTTGAATTTTCTCTTCCCTTTTAATCTCTCTGCCGCTTCCTGAATTCAAGGTATAGATTTCCACGTCCCCTCTCTTAGTGCCTCCAGCTAGACAGTGATTAAGTTCCTCCATCAAAGATATTTCCTTCCCTTTCTTCAAAATCCCTATAAACAACATATTTACCTTCTCTTTTAAAAAAAATAAATATATATTATAGCATCCCTTTTGGCTAAACATGCTTATCTAAGGAATCCAAGTTCGGGGTTTACAATCATCTCCCCCTTAAAGGAAATTTCGTCCTCGAAATTTACCTGATATATCATTAGAAAAGTTGAGGATATCTCTTCCTCATTTGTTCTTCAGGTTCCAGGTTGCTTCATCGACTCCATGATTATGTCATAACACATTCACCAAAGGAATCATCTTATTCCTAAGTACCTGGTCTTTCTTGTCCAAATCTCGATGGCCTCTTCCTCGTAAGATAAATCTTCATCGACTTCCTTCTCCACGAAATTCTTGAGGGAGAGATTCTTCACATATAAGATGGATGCTGCAAAATCCCTCACTGACAATTTAAACGAACTCAAGAGACTATCATCAGAATTCAGATCAATAGAAGACAACATTGAGGAAGAAAATGAGGCTTTTATCTTACTTAACTCTCTACCAGATTCATTTAAAGATGTCAAAACAGCCATGAAGTATGTTAGAGAAAGAATCACTACAGAAGCAATAATTTCAGCAATAAGAGTCAAAGAATTAGAGTTATACATGAGCAAGAAAGAGCAACAAGGAGGAGAAGGTTCGTTTTCAAAGGGGAAAACAAAGAACAATGGGAAGGGCAAGCAGAATGGTGGTGACAAGTCTAAAATCAAGTGTCATTTTTTCCACAAACTTGGACACATGAAGAAAGGCTATTATGCCTTGAAAAGAAAGCTGACCAACAGAACCAAGGAGGAAAGTAAACAAAAGCAGCTGTGGGAGAAAATTCCCTTGTGTATTCAGATGCCTTGGCAACAACTAAAGAGTGTGGTGAGTAAAATTCTATGGAGACTCAAGATTGGGTGATAGATTCTTGTTATTCAGTCCATATGAAACCATCTAAAGGGTGGTTTTGTACCTACAATAAGTGGGATGGAGGGCTGATCTCCATGGGAAATAGCAATACCTGCAAGGCTGTTGGAATTAGGTCTGTTTCCTTGAAGATGCAAGATGGTTCAGTGAAGTTTATCAGGAATATGAGGCATGTTCCTACATTGAAGAGAAATCTCCTATCATTGAGAATGTTTGACTTCATTGGCTGTGAATACAGAGGAGTTGGAGGCAGCTTTGAGATAATTAGAGACTCAAAAGTAGTGTTGGTAGCAACCAAAGTTAATGGCTTGTATTTCATTCAAGATGTGCAAATGGCACATCCAGCCTTGATGGCTACAGATGAAGAACCCACAGAAGATGAGCTATGGTACAAGAGACTATCTCATATTAGTGTGAAAGAGTTGCAAGTTCTCTCAAAATAGGGGATTCTTCCTAAAGGTGTTAAAGACAGCTTGAAGTTTTGTGAACATTGCATCCTTGGCAACGTAACAAGGCAAGGCTTCCCTAAAGGACAACATACTTCCAAAGAGATACTTAAATATGTACATTCTGCCTATAGGGTCTAGCACACTCTCATTCACTAAGTGAAGCAAGGTACTTCCTTTCCTTTGTTGATGATTATTCAAGAAAGAGTTGGGCTTATTTTCTAAAAACCAAAGATGAAGTGTTTGGGAGATTCAAAGAATGAAAAATCTTGATTAAAAAGAAAACCTCTAAACATATTAAATACTTGAGAACTGACAATGGTTTAGAGTTTTATGGAGAGGAGTTCAACTTGTTTTACAGGGAAAATGGTATTGTGAGGCACATAACAGCGAGGTATATACCTCAACAAAATGGAGTTTTTGAAAGACTGAACAAAACAATGCTTGAAATGGTGAGATGTCAGCTGTTCAATGCTCTTTTGTCTGAGAAATATTGGGCAAAGGCAATGTCCTACACAATCTACACTCTAATTAGGTGTCCACATCAGTCCATTGAGCTGAAAACTCTAGAAGAAAGGTGGACAGGAAAGCCTCCCAAGCTAGAACACTTGAAGGTGTTAGGGTATGTGCATCAAAGCCATGGCAAGTTGAAACCAAAGGCTGTCAAATGCATGTTTCTAGACTTTACACCTGGAGTGAAAGGATATAGACTATGGCATCCTATTGAGAAGAGATGTATTAATAGTAGAGATGTTGTGTTCAAAGAAAATAAGATGTTTATGATGTCTGAGCAACAATCTACACCCATGTCTAAAACCAATAGCACAAGGTTTGAGGTGGAGCCTCAAAATGATGAAGAAGCTTCTACTTCTTCATAGAATTTAGAAGTTGAAGGTGATGACACTGCTGATACAAGTGAATTTATGTCAAGAGAACAAGTAAAGACACAAGGAGATTTAAAAAATTATTCCCTAGCAAGGGACAGAACTAGGAGAACCATTGTGCCCCCTACAAGATATCTAGAATCTGATTTTGCTAGTGTTGATTTGAGTGCTGCCATTTCATTAAGCAACAATGAACCCACCAGTTTTGAGGAAGCAACTAACAGCCCTGATGCTAGACAGTGGATTGAGGCAATGAATGATGAAATGAGGTCTCTCAACCTAAATGATACCTAGAAACTAGTACCTTTGCCTAAAGGATACAAACCTATTTCATGTATGTGGATATACAAGTTCAAAGAAGAAATTTCAGGGCTCCAAAAGTCTAGATTCAAGGCAAGACTTATTGCTAAGGGGTTCACACAAAAAGAAGGGATTGATTATACAAAGGTCTTTTCTCCTGTGGTGAAACACACATTCATAAGGCTACTTCTCTCCCTAGTTGTTCAAAAGGACTTGGAGTTAGACCAATTGGATGTGAAGACAACTTTCTTACATGGATTGTTGAACGAAACTATCTATATAAAGTAACCTCAAGGGTATGTGAAGAAAGGAGAAGAAGACTTGGTGTGTTTACTAAAAAAATAAATTTATGGTCTCAAGCAGTCACCAAGGTGTTGGTATGACAGATTTAATGAGATGATCTCTAAAATGGGATTCAAGAGAAGCTCCTACGATTAGTATGTGTATACAAGCTCTAAAAGCTTCAAAGAATCAGTTTATCTACTCCTTTATGTAGATGATATGCTGCTTGCTAGAAAAATCAAAGAAGAGTTGGGGCAAGTCAAGGCTCTTCTAAAGAAAGAGTTTGACATGAAAGACCTAGGAGAATCTAGAAGGATCCTTGGCATTGAAATTGACAGACATAGAAAGTAAGACAGATTGTATGTGAGTCAAGTTGAATACTGTGGAAAAATACTTCAGAGGTTCAAAATGGATGGTGCTAAGCCTGTTGGCACTCCATTTGCACCTCATTTTAAACTCTCAACTGCAAACAGTCCAAAAAATACTGATGAGGATCACATTAACCATATGGAGGTTGTTCCCTATTCCCAGGCAATGGGATCTTTGATGTATCTAATGACATCAACCAGACCAGATCTGTCCTATGCTACAAGTTTAGTCGGTAAATACATAGCCAATCTTGATAAATGACATTGGGAAGTAGTTAAATGACTACTAAGGTATATTTGTTCATCAAAGGAAGCACATATCTTATACAGACAGAATGACCCCTTCAATGATGAAATGTATTATTATGTCGATGTTGATTATGCAGGGGATCTAGATAGAAGGCGCTCACTATCTGGATATGTTTCCCTATGGGGAAACAATTTAATAAGTTGGAAGGTAAGTTTGCAATCTATTGTGACCCTTTCTATTGGGGTTGATGCCCTAAAGTCTCGTGTTCTGTAATTTGTAAACAGTTTGTACGAACGCTTGTGATGTATAATATATGATATTTTACTTCACTTCTTGATTTTGCTCAGTTGTTTGTTTTATTTGTTTTACCACAAACCAATAAACATAAAATCCCTGGTTATCTGTATGTAACTTAAGCATGTATACAAGTGGATCATGTCTTAAGTGATAACCAAAATGATTTGTAGTATATGGATATAGGAGAGAAACCTTATCCTGGTAACGCTACGGATGCAGCCCGCTTTGTGGAATGATCACAAGTGTTGTGACTTGTCACAGATGGTCTGATCTGATCATTCGTGTAGGGGACATGCGAGCGGGAGCGTCCTATACAAAGAGTTTGTATAAGACCTGACCACGAAGTGTTAATGTCTCGTTATATAACACCGTTCATGACAGAGATTTCACTTCACTAGGATGATCATAGGTAACATGACCTCAATCCTGAGTGAGTTGAGAACTCCTACCATTAAGGGCGATCCTTTGATTTGCATGGGTGCGAGTGGTCAAGTCACCGACTCAAACCTACCACTTTGGAGATTCGTCTGATTTGGGAGCTGGGAACTCAACTACACAAGATGGAATTCACTTCTTCCCCAAAGCAAGGGCAAGTAGATAGATAACTCCCTTAAGGGCTGATTCCAAGGCTTGAACGATGTGCCACCACACACCTTCTCTTGGCTCGAGAGGTGTTCACACATAGTTGTACTATGTTATATTGTTCATTAAGGGAATCAGTGGTACTTAAGAAATGAGATGTAACTACAGGGGCAAAACGGTAAATTGGCCCAGTTGTACTTACGAGCATCTGTGAAGGGTCATCGTATTCATGATTGGTTATATCCGATGGACACAAAATATATCTGTGGTAAGAAGAATTCAGTTGTTGGTCTTTAGTAGAATGTCTGGCAGTTAATGGATGGTGGATCTCATGGCTAAAGAGTTTAGTCAACTATTCATGTACCGTTGGAGCTTCGAGCCACAGGTCCATAAGGTCCCCTTGGTAGCTTGGATAAAGTCGAGAATCAGTTTTTGGGTCATTTTGAAATGTTCAAATTAACAAGAGAGAGTTTGATTATATATGATATAATTGAACTGAATGTATGAGATACATTATTTTGGAGGAAATTAGATATAAATATGATTTATATCAAGTAGATGAGAAATTACTATAGTAGATATATGATATCAACTATAGGTTAAGAATTTAATTGATTATATTCATTATTTATTTAAATAAGCGGTTATGAGACAATTGGCCGGGAATTTCTCCTAAATCGTGGGAAAGTGGGTAGATTGATTTCGGTTATTGTAACTGAAGAATAAAATTATTTTTTTTTTTCATTTTGAAAAGAGTTCGAAAATTTTGCTCACGGTGTGGAAACTTCACGATCTCTTAGTTGAGAGCCTATACGATAGCACTCATCGCCTAAACAATCGCACACCCGCGCGCACTAAACGATTGCATACGTTCTCTAAACGATCGCTTAGTGTGTCGAGCTTTTCTAAATGATCGCTTACTAATTACTAGACGATCTCTTAGTAAAACCTACACGATCTAGTACCTTTTTCTAAGCGACAAGCACCTGACTATGTGATAGTCACCTACTATCTCCCACTTGCTTGTCGTTTTACACGATTGTCCTTTCCTCCTCCCACTACCAATTCCATCAAAGTCCACTCTTTGGATTCTCACTCCGAGAATACCAAGGGCTTCAAGTGGTGGTATCGTCCCCGGTTGCTTCTTGTTCGTGTGTTGCCGTTCGTGTAGACGATCGTGGTGCTGCTAGGCGATTGATTGTTGGGCGATTTGGATCGTAGAGGAGTCGCTTCCACTGGATTAAGTTTGAGTGAAGATAGTCTTCCACTAATACGTTTACTCAATCTGTTGTATTTTATTTGTCAAAGCATGCCTATAATTAGTGTTAAAATGCATACTTATTTGTTATAATGTGTGTGTGGTAATTCGGTCAAAATGAAATAGGAAAGATCTGAACCCGCTCATGAATACTCTTGTTTAAGAGTTCCTTCACTTTTCACAACAGAAGCTGAGTTTATAGCACTATCTGAAGCTGTCAAAGAAAGTTTGTGGCTGAAGGGATTACTAAGCGATTTCGGCATTACACAAACAAAAATGAGAATATATTGTGACAATCAAAGCATAATCTATTTTTCTAAAAATCAATAGTTTCACAACAGAACCAACACATTGACATCAAGTACCATTTTATCAGACAGGAGATTGAGAAGGGGAAGTTGAGGTAGTAAAGATACATACCTTAGACAATGCGGCTGATATGTTGACCAAGACAGTTCCTCAAAGCAAGCTTGGTCATTGATTGGACCTTCTTGGGTTCTAGTTACCTGAAAAAGGTAAGCTAATATTAGCTAAACAAGCAAAAAGGGAAAGGTACTTTGGATGTTTACAAAGGTGGAGATTGTTACAAAAAAAAAAAAATCGAGACAAAAAGAAACGAAGTTACATACAGTTGATCGTTGTTGTCTCTTTTTTTTTTTCTTTATTGTAACCACCAGAGCTTCTTCGTTGAAAATGAGTGCATGTATAAAAAGAAAATGAATGAGAGAATAAAAAAAACAAGAAATAGAGAAGGCATTCATTTTGTAAAGAAGTTTAAAAAAGAAATAACAAAAAGAGACCCTCCCAATTTGCACAGTGGACGTAGACCTTTAGCTGAACCACTTGAATACTTGTGTTCTTTATTTCTTTCTCTACGATCGTCTGGCTTTTATTGAAGTGTTGTGTACACGATTGTTTAGTTTCTTTTGCATCGTTTACACGATCGTCTAGCTCCACTTTGTATCGTCTATACGATCGTCTAGTTCCTCAGCTATCGTCTAAACGATCGTTTAGTTCCACACAACTATCATCTACACGATCGTCTAGTGCTTCTTAATATCGTTTACATAATTGAACTATCGTCTAGTTCCTCAGAGCTTCGTCTACACAATTGAGTTGCATTCATGTAAACGATTGAAGAATTCTGAAGCTTAAAGGATACAGTCTTAAGATTGGGAGGCTTATCCTACTTTTTGGGTGCAGAATTGTGTGGGAATTTTGTCCAGTTTAAGAATAAGAAAGTGCACAAAAGAACCATTTTTTACTTCAATTAAACATTTTTCATCTAATTTCTTTTTTACAATCTTCAACACATCTAGATTTAAGTATATTATAACCCTTAAAGTGCTTTCATTAATTCAACGATTTTTTTTATAATGTAGTTTTGGTCGACTAAATGGGTTGGCTGGCTGGCTAAACTTGTAATTTTCTCGGTGGCGGTGGTTGGAAGCTGAGGATTAAAGTGTCGGGTGGCGGGCAGCAGTTGACTGGATATACTTTTATCAGTTTCTATCACCGGTAAACATTGATAGACTTCTATCAATCTCTATTAATGATAAACTTGTATTAGTTTCTATCATTGATAGACACTGATAGACTTCTATCAACCTCTATGGCGATATACTTCTATAAGTTTTTATCACTGATAGGCACTAATAGATTTTTATCAAATTTTATCAATGATAGACTTGTATCAGTTTTTTCTATCACTTAATGTATCAATGATAGACTTCTATCTATTTCTATCGTTGATAGACACTAATAGACTTTTATCAACCTTACCAATGATAGACTTCTATCAGCATCTGTCAATGATAGACTTCTATCAGTCTCTATCATTGATAGACACTGATGGACTTCCATAAGCCTCTATCAATGATAAACTTCTATGAGTTTCTTTCAATGATAGATACTGATAGACTTCTATCAACCTCTATCAACTTTTGTCACTGATAAATACCGATAGATTTTTATCAAGATCTATCACCGGAGTTAGAGATATAATATGTATGAAAAAACCTAAATTACAACATATCAGCAAATTGTAAATACAAAGTCCAACAAAAGAATAAAGAAGCTGAAACATTTAATTACCTTAACTACAAAGTCATATCAGTTGGAATGTAAATGTAATTGATTGTGAAAAGATAGGGGAGATTTTTTTAAATGAAAGTTGGTTGATGAAGAAGATGAAGCAGAAGGTTCCACGATTTTTTTCTGTTTGTAGGCGATTAATTGTGGGTTTGGTCGCGTGCAATCGTGGGTATCTTCGAGTGATTTCCTAAATCATGAGGGAATGGCATTTTCGCGCACGTTTTGTGAGGGGGTTGGGTTGGGTTTTTTAGTCAATTTACATAGGTTTTGTTTTATTATTTAAATTTTTTTGGGTTGATCACTACTGCTTTGCCCTTTTTTTTATATATTTTGGGCTTCCTTTTTATTTTTGAAAAGACCCACTGAACTTTCATATATAACAATAAGATTGATAGCATTTATACAAAAAAAACTATATATAAGGAAGCTATTAACCAAACTTTAGTTAGGTTATTTACAAAGAAACTAAATACAACAAGTGTTGTAAACAAAAACAAAAAAAAAATAAAAATAAAAGTGTTTGACACTATCCAAAAAAACACATAAAATTACTTGTTTGACGGTTACTCACTCCAATCAATTTATGCAAGATCTAATAAAAAAAAAACAACATTCATATTAGAATTCAACTTAATGCATCAATGTCAACGTAACAATAATAACATTATTCATAGTGTATGCATAAATTCTTAAAGTTCACAGTCTTTTTTAGCATGCACTCATTACCTCTACCCTCAAAACAATCAACACTGCACTTTAATCATTTAAATAAGGTTCAAATGAAACTTTCAACACACAATAGACTCATAATATCACAATAGAATCACATAAATAGATTTCAAATAATATTATGAGCTTCAAATCAAACTTTAATCATATAAATAACTTTCAAATTTAACCTACTCTTCAAAACTAAATCTAACAAGCTTTTAACATAGGAACTTCACATAAAAATAACAAAAAGAATATTGTAACTTGTCCAGACTTTTTAAAGACGTAACAACTAAAATATCATAAACATAACAAATCAAATTAAAACAAACAATAAAACTTAACAAGCTCACATGAAAATCTAAATTTGTTGATAAGAAATCTAAAAAAAAATAACAGTGGTAAACAAATAAACCTGAAGTATCACAAAATATAACATACCACAAATCCAACAATTAGAGCATAAAAACCAATCAAATCAACCTATAATCAAAAGAGAAAAATCAAGAGGCAGCCTATATAAAACAATCAAAATTGTTGGTTAACTAAGTTCATAATTTTTTTTTTTTTTTGAATTCTCTCCTTTTGCCCAAAGTTCTCATTTCATCCAACTATTTAAAACACCGATATTACCTCTATGCTAGTAAACATTTTCATAAGTCCATAGCTTCCATGACAAACAATCATATCATGTTACCTAATTCTAGGATCAAAAAGGAAGCTATCCAACTTTGAAAAACTATATATCAAACATCTGATAGGAATATAATTATCATCCCACATTTCTTGTCTTTTTTTCTTATATTCAGAGGAAAGTAAAAACAACTCAAGAAAATTGGCATCCTATAACTCATGAAACAATGGTTGGTGAAGTCCAGAAAAAAGCCACATGTCGGGGAAGAAAGTGTTATGCTTAATTTGAATAGATAGTATAAATGGTAAGAAATTGATGGTTAGGGTTTTGTTTTGTTTTTTAGGGGGAGGTTTACCACTAACTATTGCAATAATACTCACTTTTTATAACACCCACATCACATTTTTCCTTTTAAATTATGCTTAAAGTGACTACTTGTGTATATTAACACAAAACTAATGTTTATAACACACAATACATGACATAATTATCACCCAAGAACAACTCATACTTCAATTCAACACAATAGCACCCAAACACATCAATTTCAGTTGAATTAGAACCCAACAATCATCATACAACAACTACCCAACTAGTAATTAGGGATTAAAAAAGTTCAAAACAATGATGTAACATGTAAGACAAAGTAAAGCCGAATTCGACGTAGTATATTGTTTGAAGAAAAGAAGTTCATCATAACAATTTACAAGAAATATAGTATAGCAAGGCATGTAGCATACTGGTCATCTACCCTACAACAAACAAACTCCTCAAGTTGAATTACACTTAACTAGTGCACTCCAAAAAAAATTATAAATCACTTCAACTATGTTTGAAAAGGTTTGAACATAACTTTAATATTTAAAACTCACCAAAGAAGACTTAAAACTTTGTTAGAAAAGTGCTCGAGTTGGTCCATTATCAACAAATTGCTACAAAAAGAGAGATTCTAAAGTTTAGAAACTAAACTACACGATCTATAAGAGTTCGATAGGAGTTTAGAGTGTTTTACCCAATGAATTATGACCATAAAGATCCAAACGCTTCTTGAATAGAATTCGAACAAGCTTAAACTTGCATATTTAATGTCAAACGATAGTGGATAACATTAAACAGAGGTAAAAAGGGATTGGGTTAAAGTTGAAACTCACTGGACCTCTCACTTTCTTAAGAAGACAAAGCAAGTGCATGTCAAAGTTCGCCTAATACTCTCATTTTTTCTAATAATATAAGAAAAGTGTTTAGGGCTAGCTTTTCGCCAGATAAGCATCCAATATTCAAAAGCTTGATTCAAATTACTGATTTTTCATTTCTTACTCAAATTAATTCTCGCGTACCTATGCCCAAAAGGATGAATCAAAGTGGTTCAATGTTAGCTTCGAATGGGTAAACGTTAATCCAAATCGCAAAACTGTTCAAAATCAAGTACACATAATTTAAAGAAAAAAAACAAATAAATAAATCATCACTATTTCTTCCAACTATTTAAAAGTTCATAGGGATGAAAAAAGAACCAAAAATAATGGTTCAGAATCAAATTATTATTGTGGGTGTCCAACCCATTTGTTGCACAAGCAAGGCTTTATTTTTAAACTTGTGTTTTGTGAACCCAAAATATTGGCTAATATATTTAACCCAATTGGGGCTAATTTTTGGGTCGGCACATCTTCAAAGCCCTAGATTTTATTTTATGTGATATGGGTATGACCTAAGGAGGAAGATAGTGGAAAAAGAGATAGAAAATCGGAGATAAAGATAGAGAGCTGTGCAGTTCATTTTTCAGTGACAGCTTCCATAAAGTTGTCGATTGTCGGAGTTTGAACCATTATCGTACTAAAATTTGATCGGTCTATTTGGGGCACATAGCATCTCGTTTTGAATGGTTGGGTCGTTGTTTGGTGCTCTAATTTGTATGTATGCTGCTAAACAGAATCTGTAAAACTGGGTGATTTTTCATTCTTTTTATCTTTCAAGTGTTGATCTCTTATGTATGAAAGTGTTGATGGGTAATGAATTTTTTGTATGACTAATTTGGGTTCTTTTACCTAAATTTTATCATAATAAGAAAGTTGACAAGGTTCGAATCCTCACAAGTCCCGTGGTTTTTACTCTTTACATCGAAAGGGTTTTCTACATATAATTCATGTATGCTCTTTATTTTTAGTCTTTCAAAATTTTATGGTCTATTTCTATCCAATATTGGTTAATTTCTTGGAGATTATTTGGTGATTAATTTGTGGTGTTTTGGAGTACAATTGTTTGGTTCATTATCTTGGAGAAGATCCTAGTAGGTTGTTAATATATTGTTTGGAGCCTATCATTTGGTATCAAAGTGGGTTTTAATTTAATCATTGTTATGAAATCTACTAATAATGGTGGAGGTAGTTTATTGATTAAATTAACATCAACCAATTATTTCATCTGGAGACTGATGATGGAGGATTTGTTGTATTGCAAAGATTTGTTTGATCCAATTGAAACAACCACAAAAGCTCATGGCACAATTTATAAATCAACAAAACCAGAGAAAATGGAAGAAAATGATTGGGGAAAGTTAAAGAGAAAAACTTTGGGGACTATTAGGCAATGGATTGATATTAGCATTTTCAACCATGTTTCTAAGGAACCAACATATATGAGTTGTGGAAAAAATTGGAAGGTTATTATGAAAGGAAGACCACATATAACAAAGCTTCATTAATCAATCGACTTGTTAATTTGAAATTGAAGGGTGGGAAGTTTGTTTATGAGCATTTGAATGACATTTAGGATATTATTAATAAGTTGTTTACTATGAAGATTGAAAGAAATAATAATAATTATTGCTCTGATAATATAAATCAATCAAGCCACATTTCCTCTCTTCTTCAATTTCCTCCAACCTCTCTATGATATCAAGTACACTAAGAAAAGCAAGGAACACAATAGATCAATCACCCCTTATGTAATAAATTCCCTCGGGAAGAGGTGATGTCACCCAAGAATTCTTCCAAATCTATAACCTCTGCTTGGGTTGCTTGGATTCTACGAGATCACAGTATTTTGCTGAACTCTATATTGTCGAAAGTCACTTGGCTAAAATGATGCATTGTATGGTGGTTTGTGAAGGATGCGCAAACACCCAATATGAAAGCGGATCGTAGCCCAATTTTATTTTTATAGAAACATACATAAATTTCGAGGGTGGAAACAATCAGATGCAATCTGAAACAGCATGCTTAATTATACAGAAAGAGAGTAAATAAAGAATTTGGTTCTAATAACCCTTGAATATTGATGTCTTCACTAAATCCTCTCCGGTCGTAAACAATTTGAACACGAATCCACCAATGCCAAAAAAGAAACATCAAGCAAAAACCCAATTCGGACACCACTACTACAAAACCTTGGTATTCTTAGAGGATGATAATTGACAATAATGTGTGGGTTTCGCTTTTTTTTTTTTTGTAGAGGGGGGGGGGGGAGATTTTTCAAAAGAAATTTTTTTTTTGTAGAGAAATCTTCTAGAGAACACTATATATTGTGTTGAATGCCCAGGATGAATATGAAACCGGAAGAATAGAAATCAACGCTCTGCAAAAACCTCCCACTTACACGTTTTTTAGATGAAATCAGACCGACGATTGCACTCTTCACACTATAAATATATTTCTATGTCCATTGAATATAATCAATAAACAATGTGATGACCCTTCACAAATTACTCGTAAGTATAGTTGGACTAAAATTACCATTTTGCCCTTCTAGTTACATCTAACTCCTTAAGTACCATTAATGCCTATAATGAAAAATAAGTCATAGTCTAACTATGACTAAACCTCTCTCGGGCTAAGAGAGAGTGTGACGTCACATTGTTCAAACCCCGGAATCAGCCCTTAAGGGTGCAATTAATCTACTTATCCAGACATTAAGGAATGAGTGAATTTCGTCTTGTGTAGTTGTGTTCCAACCTCCCTAATCAGACAAATCCCCAAAATGGTAGGCTTATTGAGTCAGCGATCTGACCACTCTCACCCATGCAAATCAAAGGACCGCCTTCATAGGCAGGAGTTCACAACTCACTCAGGATTCGGGTCATGTCACTTATGGTCCACCTAGTGAAATTTAATTCTCTATTTTTAACGATGTTACATAACGAGATTAGTCATTTCGTGGTTCGGTCTTATACAAACTCCTTTGTATAGAATATCCCCGCTTACATGTCTCCACATGAATGATCAGAATCAGATCATTTGTAGCACTTTACAACATTTGTAACATCTACAATGCGGATCGTATTCATAGTGTCACCAGGATAAGGTACATAGTCTTATCCATCTACTACAGACCATTTAGGTTATCAATTAAATATGATCCACCACATACATGTTTAAGCTACAGAAGATCATTTTGGATGTGAGTTTATTGGTTTTGTGGGTTAATGCTACTAAATGTAGAATAAAACATCTCATATTTAATTAAATACATAAAATTTTTGTACATTACAATTACAAACTACAAGACCCACGAGATTTATCTCCCACTTGTCCTAAAGCTAGTGGGGTGTACAATAAAAAAGTCATACTAATATAAAGGTACACACAAAACAATAAACTATGGCATAATATGTGCCTAGTACAAAATCTCCCACTTTCCCTAGACTAGATGTGGTCTGTTCCATAGACCCATACTCTACAGGTGAGCCTCAAACACCTTAGCTGTAAGGGCCTTTGTAAATAGATCAGCAACGTTATGTTCCGAAGCTATCTGCATGACAATCACGTCCCCTCGATGCACAATCTCTCTGATGAGATGATACTTCTGCTCTATGTGCTTCCTGCGCTTATGACTCCTAGGCTCTCAAGAATTAGCCACAACACCACTATTATCACAATAAAGGGTGATGGGTTTAGACATGTCTGGAACCACTTCCAAATCAATTAAGAATTTTCTGAGCCACACAGCTTCCTTAGTAGTTTCACAAGTCGCTACGTACTCAACCTTCATACTGGAGTCAGCAATGCACCCCTACTTGGTGCTTCTCTATACTATTGTCCCTCCATTAAAAGTGAACATTGATCCTTATGTGGATTTCCTAAAATCCTTATCAATCTGAAAATTAGAGTCCATGTATCTTGTAAGGATCAGATCCTTAGAACCATACACGAGCATGTAGTCTCTCATTCTTCGTAGATACTTGAGGATGTTCTTAACGGCGGTCCAGTGATCAAATCTTGGATTAGACTGATACCTATTGACTATCCTCACTGCATAACGGATGTCAGGTCTAGTACATAACATCGCATATATAAGGCTACCAACAGCCGAGGCATAGAGGATCTGTCTCATTTCCTCAACCTCTTGAGGTGTCTTAGGACACTATTCCTTAGACAATATAACTTCATGTCTGAAAGGGAGTAAACCTCTCTTGGAGTTCTACATTGAAAACTTGACAAGCATCTTGTCAATGTACGATGCCTGAGACAAGGCTAGCATTTTGTTCTTTCAATCTCTAAAGATCTGAATGCCCAAAACATGTTGGGTTTTATGTCCTAAAACTCGTAGTTTGTAAAATGATAAATATTTTCTATTATCAATATACTTGTTATTGATCTCATAAATTGTATGAAAGTCTAAATCCAATAAACTAATACTCGTGACTATTGTATGAGTACTTGAACTTTATGTGGAGACATAAGAGTGGATCGGGTTCGAGTAAATAGTCAAAATGATCTATGGTACATGAATGAGGTTGGGTATCTTATCCTAGTAACACCATTGGATGCGGCCTACTTTGTAGTTGTTATAAAGAGTTGTAAAGTGCTACATACGATGTGATCCTAATTCATACATGTTATGACATGAGGAGTGGGGGCGTCCTATGCAATGAGTTTGCATAAGATCAGGACCAAGAAATAAGTCACTCTTACTTTATAATGTTGTTTACTATTTAAGACTGACTATTTCACCTAGATGACCTAAGTAACTCGATCTTAATCCTGAGCTAACTATGAACTCCTGTTTATTCAGGATTGCCCTTAGATTTTCATAGTTGAGGTTCGGCTCAACAGTGTTGGCTCAATAAGACTCTCATTTCATAGGTAAGACCGGATAGATAACTGGGGATATAGGGTGCAAGACGGAGTTCACGCCTACCCGATTTAGGGATAGAAGAAAGGTTGTTCTCTCGAGTACTGAATCCAGGTCTTAAACAAGGGCACTACCCTCTCACTGGGCTGAGAGAGTTTGGTTTGGTGATTGGATCACAAACCAGTTGTTCATTAGAGGATCAGTAGGGATATGAGGAATAAGACGTAATCTCGGGGGTAAAACAGATATTTGACCCAGGTATTATTATGAACAACCTGTGAAGGGTCGACTTGTTGATTATGGTTAAATCATGTGGACATAATATATCTACAGTGAGGGTAGTGCAACTATGGGCTTTAATGGAGTGACTCATTAGTTAACGAATGGAGATTAATTTGGTCTAATGAGTTTAACCAATTAATCTCGGATCGTTGGAGTCCATGATCTGTAGGTCCGCGAGGTCCCCTACTAGCTCGTAACAGACTAGCTCTAGAATAACATGATAAGTTAATTAGAAACGTTCAAATTAGAATTAAGGGAATTAATGATTATATGAGATATAATTATGTTTAATTTTAGAATTAAATGGAATAGGAGAATTTATATATTTAAATATGATTTAAATATATAAAGATGGATATGTGTTAAAATTAATTTAATATTTGATATTATATTAATTAAGTTTTATTTAATAATTAATTAAATTAATTAAAATTTTCATTTTTTAAAATCAAAATAGATTTTATAAAATTAAATTTTGATTTTTAGATAAAATTAAAAAATTGAAAACTAAAACACTTAAATGGAAAAATGTTTTTTTCTATTACCCATCTTTGAAGTAGCTCACACATGAAGCAACCATTTGCCTTGTCTTCTCCAAGCATGAGATGCAACTCATGCAACTCTTCTCTTTGCATGTTGATCTGCAATATAATGAAAAGATTGGAGTGAAAATCGGGCATGCAATCAACAGAATTTTGAGAGAAAATTCGGTTTGAAGAAAGGTTCTTCAACAAAGGTTGCTGCAGTGAGCTTTTCTCCTTCATCCCTTGATTCAAGCTTGTTTTGAGTCCCACAACTCAATCTAGAGCACCAAGATAATAGTGGGGAAGATCTTGACGTGGTCTACTACAAGATATGGAGAAGATTGCAGCTGGAGAAGGAGCTTTGAAAAAGTTCTACAAGAGGTATGTCTTGAAACCCATTTTTCTGCAAAAGCATGCTTTATATTATGCCAAAATTAGTGAATTTGTATGCTTAGATGATTCTTGTGCTTCCGCTGCTATTGATACAATCCTACAATTGGTATCAGAGCATCAAATAAGCATTCAATTTGGTTTAATTTTGGTTTAGTGGGTGTTTTATATGAAAAATATGAAACTAGTGCACTGATATGGTTTTTTGAGATTTGGCTGTTTAATTCTCTTTAATCTCTCATTTAAATTTGTAATTGGCTCTTGCTTGATGAGCTTTAATGTGTTCTCAAGAGTCTATAATTTATTTGGAGTCATTAGAATAGAAATTAAGTTGTAAATCGAAGAAACAAGTGAAGAGGCCGAGTTGCAGTTCATGAAAAATCAGCCTCTGTTCTTATCGTCGTTGTGGTTTCAGTTGCTAAACGATCGTCTAGCTCTAGACGCTATACGATGTAAAGAAAAGCTAGAAGATCGTGTACCTGCAGGAGCTAAATGATGCGTTCAATTTGCTATATGATAGCATTAAGCGATCATTTAGCTTTGGCGTGGGAACTAAACAATACGTTGAATTTACTATACGATGGTACTATACGATCGTTTAGCAACAATGCGCTCTAAGCGATGCAATGAAGTGCTACGCGATAGCACTGAGCGATCGTCTAGATGCGGAGTTAAGCAATCGTATAGACGAAGTTCTAAGCGATGCGTTGAAGTTTCTATGCGATGGAACTAAACAAATCGCATATCAACGGATACTGAACGATGACATGCAGTGCTAGACGATGGTGTTAAGCAATCGTTTGGTTCTATACGATAGAACTAAGCGATAGCGATGAAGAGCGATACGATAGCCCTGAACGATCTCTTACTATGATTGTTTATCTTTGATCGGGAGCTAAACGATGTGTTGAGTTGCTATGCGATAGCACTATGCGATCATTTACCTCTATGCGGCAGCTAAGCGATGCGTTGAGTTGCTATGCGATAGCACTATTCGATCGCATACCTTTGTACGGTAGCTGGGTGATACGTTGAATGTTATGCAATGGCATTAAACAATCGTTTACCTTTTCGCACGATCAAGCATTTACTAAACGATCTGGCAAAATGCTAGCCGATGGTCGTCATTGCCAAATGATGAGACTCAGCGAGATGTTGAACATGTGCAAGGGTTGCCGGTTCAACCGATTCTCTTGTGATCTGGTCCAGTTCAGCTTCAAATGGTTCTTGGTTGGTCCGGTTCAGATGGTTCGGGTCCGGTTCAAGCTACTTGAGTTCGTTTTGGAGCGGTTCGGAAGCTATTTTGTAATAGTTAGGCTTTTGTTTGCTTGTTTTTGCCAAAACTAAAAATCATATCAGTTTGTGTTTAATTATTTATGCATTTGATATATGTTATAATTAAATAAATCTTGTATGTGCATATAGTATGCCATTTAGATTTAAAATCCCACCATAGGAAGCATGTAACATGCATTGAAAGTATGTTATAATTGTTATAATATATAGTATACATGTTAGGGTTTCTCATATTTAATATAAATTTTATATTAAATGTTGAATGCCTCATCTATGTTGTGGATGAATAGCATGTCTAAAGTTTTATAAGTTGTTATAAAATTGGGTTAGACATTTAAAATCCATAAACAACAGCTGCATGCTCACGTAGGTTGACCACCTGTTTTAATTGTTAAAACTTATAAAACCTAGGTTACAAACTCAACCGGAATATAATCCTGTCTAAGGCTGGGGGTACTTAAGTTGACGGTTTACGGAACACCTCCTACCTGGGAGAATTGATGGGTATTGTGATGCCCTAGTTTATTGTATTTGTACATTTTATTCTCTCCATGTAAACTCAACATTGTATATATTTGTATATATTGATACACTAGAGTTTTAGTCCAAGTAGGAGTATTGTTGGGTTTTATGTCCTAAAACTTGCAGTTTGTAAAATGATAAACATTTTCTATTATCAATATACTTGTTATTGATTTCATAAATCGTATGAAAGTCTAAATCCAATAAACTAAGAACCATGACTATTGTATGAGTACTTGAACTTTATGTGGAGACATGAGAGTGGATCGGGTTCGAGTAAATAGTCAAAATGATCTATGGTACCTGAATGAGGTTAGGTACCTTATTCTGGTAACACCATTGGATGCGGTCTACTCTGTAGTTGTAACAAAGAGTTGTAAAGTGTTACATACGATGTGATCTTAATCCGTACATGTTATGACATGAGGAGTGAGGGCGTTCTATGCAATGAGTTTGCATAAGATCAGGACCAAGAAATAAGTCACTCTTACTTTATAACGTTGTTTACTATTTAAAACTGACTATTTCACCTAGATGACCTAGGTAACTCGATCTTAATCCTGAGCTAACTATGAACTCCTATTTATTCGAGATTGCCCTTAAATTTGCATAGTTGAGGGTCGACTCAACAGTGCCGGCTCAATAAGACTCCCATTTCAGGGGTAAGACCGGATAGATAATTAGAGACATAGGGTGCAAGACGGAGTTCACACTTACCCGGTTTAGGGATAGAAGAAAGGTTGTTCTCTCAAGTATTGAATCCAGGTCTTGAACAGATATTTGACCCAGCTATTATTACGAACAACCTGTGAAGGGTCTTCTCCAAGCATGAGATGCAACTCATGCAGTTCTTCTCTTTGCATGTTGATCTGCAATATAATGAGAAGATTGGAGTGAAAATCGGGCATGCAATCTACAGAATTTTGAGAGAAAATTTGGTTTGAAGAAAGGTTCTTCAACAAAGGTTGCTGCAGTGAGCTTTTCTCCTTCATCCCTTGATTCAAGCTTGTTTTGAGTCTCACAACTCAATCTAGAGTACCAAGAGAATAGTGAAGAAGATCTTGAGGTGGTCTACAACAAGATATGGAGAAGATTGCAGCTGGAGAAAGAGCTTTGAAGAAGTTTTACAAGAGGTATGTCTTGAAACCTATTTTTCTGCAGAAGCTTGCTTTATATTATGCCAAAATTAGTGAATATGTGTGCTTAGATGATCCTTGTGCTTCCGCTGCTATTGATACAATCCTACAAAACAAACTGCGCCTCTCCCAAATTTTTCATTTGAAATTGGGTCGCTAGCCAATTCTTAATTTCAGTCAGTAGACCTACATCATTTCCAATGAGTAGGATATCGTCTACATGCAGCACTAGAAAAGCTACTGAATTGTTGATGATTTTCTTGTAAACACAAGGTTCATCAACATTCTGATCAAAGCCATAAGATTTGATCGCATCAAATCTATATTTCAAGATTGAGAAGCTTACTTCAATCCATAAATGGACCAATTAAGTTTGCAAACCTTTTGTTCTTGACCTTGAGTTATGAATCCCTCAGGCAGCTCCATATAAATGGTCTGCTCAAGATTGCCACTCAAAAAAGCAGTTTTGACGTCCATTTGTCAAATCTCATAGTCATAATATGAAGCAATGGATAAGAGGATCCGAAATTTTCAATGGCTTTAGACTTATGTTGTATTAAATAAACATACCCATATCTAAAATAATCATCAGTAAAAGTGATGAAATATCCAAACCCTCATCTTGTCTTAACATTCATTGGACCACAGAGATCTGAATGTATAAGTTCTAAGGGTTCTTTGGCCTTGTGACCTTTTCCAGTAGAAGATCTTTTAGCCATTTTGCCTTCAAGGCATGACTCACACTTAGTTAAAAAAAATTCTTCTAACTCACTTAGAAGTCCATTCTTGACCAGTCTCTCAATCCTTTTGAGATTTATGTGTCCTAATCTCAGGTGCCAAATATGGGCATTTTTCTTAGGAGATATTTTAAGTCTTTTATTCTGAGTTACCACAGTTTTAAACAATTCAATATTTATGAGTGTTTTAGTTGCTAGCGGTCTTAGCACATATAAATTATCCTCCAGATTAGCAAAACAAAGTTCTATACCACTCTTAGAAATAAACGCTTTATTCATAGAAAAATGTACATAATACTTTTGTTCAATGAAACACTTTCCAGAAATTAAGTTCCTCTTTAAATCAGGAACTACATATACATTATCCAACAAAATACAATTTTTCTGTAAAGTAAGCTAGAGTCCTCCCAATGTCATAGCTAAAACGAAGTGCCCAGTTCCAACACACATCATCATCTCCTCAGCCTCCAGTTGCCACCAAGAACTAATTCTCTGAAATGAAAAACAAACATAGTTAGTGGCGTCAAAATCTATTGTCCAGGATGGATCATCATTTTCTACTAAACAAGTCTCCAAAACAAGTAAATCATATTTACCTTACTTGATCTTCTTCTTTTCTGCCAAGTATTTAGGACAATTCCTCTTCTAGTCCTTGCTGGCTACAATGGAAACAGATTCCCTTTGCAGCCTTGGTCCTTTTGCCCCTCTAGGCAGCAACTGGTAGGTTAGCTTTCCTCTTTCTACCTTTCTTCTTCTTCAACTTTTTCGTGCCAAAAGAAAGATACAGACTTAGTTCTAGAGGTCGAACCTTTGTAGAACTTCTTAGAGGATGAGGCAAGATTTACCTCACGCTTTTGTTCCTTGGTTTTTATCAAGGATTGGAAAGTCTGTAGTTCGTTGAGCAAGGTGGTCAGGTTGTACTCAATCCTATTCATAACAACATTGTTACATAACTGCAAGAAACTTTCAGGTAAAGATTCCAGTATGAAACTAACCTGACTGGCTTCATCGATGATAGACTTATTCATCTCCGCCATGTTGAAGTAGACCACCATGTTGAAAACATGTTCTCTAACAGATGCCCCCTCTTGTATACGGGCATTGAAGATGTTTTTCAGAACGTCATGACTGAGTTGTGCGAACGGTTGTTTAAACATCACCTGCAGAAACTCCATGATCTCTCGGGCGGTGAAGGAATCATGCTTCTTGGCCAAGACTTCAGAAAGCCTTGCCAAGATATATGCTCGGGCCTTCTCATTTGTCTGTATCCAACACTCATATGCCTCTCAAGCGTTGCGAGGAGCATTTTGAGGAGGAACAAAAGGACAATTCTTCATTAGGACAAATCTCAAGTCATCAATGATCAATATTGTTTGGATTGTGTTTTTCATGTAGTGTAATTCTTGCCGGTAAGTTGCCAGCGACGAGTAAATTTAGCGTTGCGGAAGTCATTATGAAGTTTGCTTAAACATACAATTTATTTATATTAGTATTCAAGCATTACCCTTTTGAAAAAACCAATCAAATTTAGCAAAATAATTTAATGTATCCTATGTGACATCTATTTTGCAATGATGTTTCAGTGAGGCAGGGTAAAAGCCACCGTATGGTGATCAGGTACCCTTTCACTGAAATGAGACCATCTCAACCAATATACAGAACAACTCTTTGTTACTGTAAATATCAGTCACCATTGTTTGGTCCAGAAACTGTTAACTTGCTTAACATTTTCTTGTAAGTGTAACACCTCATTTTAGATTCTAGAGTTCCGCCCCAATGAGCCAACTGTACGGAAAAACCGATTAGGGCGAAAATTAAAGCAATCCTATCCATTTTTGGAGTTTGAGCAAAGAGGCATGCAAAGTCATCCATAAAGGGACACAAGCAAATGTGCCTTAAGGCCAAGCATGAAAATTTACTCCAAACTAATAAGAGAGAGCATGGGATGTGTTGAGATACGTCCCACTCTCACTTACTATAAGCACTCTCTTCATTCACCTTAGTATTGACTTATACAGACACCACCTGTAGAAAGACACAAGCAAAGGTGCCTCAAGGCCAAGTATAGATATCATGGTGTAAACTTATAGGAAGAAACGTGAAAAAGCAAAAAAAAAGTATCATATACCCCATTTTCCACCCATTGAGTGTATTACCTAAGGTTATTTATCTTAGAAAAATAGGACTACATATTTTTACTAAGTGTTTGTTTACATTTGCCCAAAAATAATACTTACTTTGAATAGTTAAACAACTTTTATTAATGTTCATTAAACATTTTAATAAACTTTAATCAACAATTGCATGCTTGTAGCAAATCTATTTAATTCACCTTTCCAGGTCAGTTCCCAAGTACAGGTGTTCAGTTTCCGTCAGCTTAAATACCCCAGCCTGGACAAAACTAGCCGACAAAATGTCCCTTATAAATACATTTGCTATAAATTTAATCTTTTAATTAAAACCAATTTAATTCTATTCAACTGATTTATTTCTAATCTCATTAGAAATTTGATCTTACGTCTATATGAATCATATTTTAAAACTATTTTAAAAAATGATTTTAAAATAAGGTTTGCATGCAATTCTGAATTATTAATTTTAATTTTTAATTTCATTTAATTATGATAGTTATAAAAGAAATGAAATAATTAAAACCAATCATTGCATATAAAAACATACTTAGGTAAATTATAACAATTATAAAATAACCTAACGTAGTGTCATGCTTCATGCAATTCCATTTCACTACTTAACATACATAACATTTATATAATAAAGTAATGAAATAGTTAATAACATACATTCATACATACATCCAACTATATATTATAACACTTATAATATAAATGATGCATGGTTATGTTATTAATGCATGCAAGCATATATTATAACACTTATATTAAATTATGCATGAATAATGCATAACCTATGGTGGGAATTTACTATATGACATACATTATGACATATATAAATAAAATTAAATCATACATCAAATGTATAATTTAAACAACTATTATTGGACCAGGATTGGATTCCTAAATAATTAATATAACACTTATATTAATTTAACTAATTAAAAAACAACTAACTATTACATAATAATAGCCAAACCAGTTTGAAACAAGTGACTAGGTCTTGAACAGCACGAACCACACCGCCTAGCACCCGAACCGCTCGAATCAAGCGAATCGGACACGAACCAGATGATATTCAAATCGAACCATGAGCAAACCGGAAAAAGATTTTCGTCTCGAAGCAGTGCAACGCTACAAAAAATTCTTCTGTTCGCCGTTCGTAACATTGCAATGCTACTGTACAGTAGCCACTATACAGTTACGAATTCTATCGATCCTTCTCTGATTTGGGCCTCATTTTCTCCAAAAAAAAATCACTGAAAAACTCATGAACGACTCAAGACTTTCAAATTACAGATTCTATAACAATTTCCTCCTCTTCGATCACGAACAACCACGAGCAATCAATCTTCCAAAACTTACAATAATCTAAGAAGGACACCACCACAAGTGTAAACTATGTACTCTCTGTAGAGCAAGAGAATACTCAGGAATGTGTGGGCTCTGATATTTTTGGAAGAGAGAGAAGATTTTGAGAGAGGAAGAAAGATTTATGGGGAAATTTTTCACAGAGAGATCTCTTAGGAAAAACAAAAATCAACCTTCTGTGAAGAAGAACAAAATCCCTCGTTCAATTGGCCCACTCATCACGTTTATTTTAGAGAGAATTAAGGGGAGGGAAGTTATTTCTCTCCCTTTAATTTTGAAAATTAAAAGTAAAAATAAAATGAATTTTAATTTAAATAATAATTATATAGATTTATAATAACTAACTTATTATATATATATATAACACATAACCTATAGTTTTTATATTGTATCAAATACAATATAACCTATAGTTTGTTTCTCTCTCAATAATATATAGCATTTAATATAAATCACATGTATACTAAATTTAATTACATGAATCTCATCCATATAATTAATATTTTAATCATATTCAAATATATAATTCCTCTCAAATAAAATTTATATTATAATGTATCAAATACATTATATTAATTATATCATATATGATTAAGTTAAACTAATTATATCACATATAATTAAATCTCTCAATTAATTTGAACAATTCAAATTAATTCAAAATTAATTCCCAATAATTCCTGTTGAGCTACAGAGAAGACCTTATGGACCTGTAGATTGAAGCTCCAATGGTACTTAAAAAATTAATTAAACTCTTTTAATTAAATTATTCAACATCCATTAATTGTCGATCACTCCATTAAAGACCGTCCATTAAATATAATCAATCAACAGTGCGATAACTCTGCTTGTAAGTATAGCTGAGCCAAAATTACCATTTTGTCCATGTAGTTACATCTAACTCCTTAAGTACCATTGATGCCTATAATGAAAAATAAGTCATAGTTCAACTATGACCAAACCCTTCTCGGGCAAAAGAGGGTGTGACGCCACATTGTTCAAGCCCTGGAATCAGCCCTTAAGGGAGCAATTTATCTACTTACCCAAACATTAGGGAATGAGTGAATTCTGTCTTATGTAGTTGTGTTCATAGCTCCCCAATCAGACAAATCCCCAAAATGGTAGGCTTATTGAGTCGGCGATCTGGCCTCTCTCACCCATGCAAATCAAAGGACCATCTTCATAGGCAGGAGTTCACAACTCACTCAGGATTCGGGTCATGTCATCTATGGTCATCCTAGTAAAATATAAGTCTCTATTATTTACAGTGTTATATAACGAGACTAGTTATTCGTGGTTCGATCTTATACAAAATCCTTTGTATAGAATACCCTCGCTCACATGTCTCCACATGAATGATCGGAATCAAATCATTTATAACACTTTACAACAATTGTAACATCTACAAAGTGGGTCGTCTTCATAGTGTCACTATGATAAGGCACCCAGCCTTATCTATCTATTACAAACTATTTAGGTTATCACTTAAATATGATCCACCTGTATGTCTCTACATACATGTTTAAGCTACAAAAGATAACCTTGAGTGTTAGTTTATTGGTTTGTGGGTTAATACTACTAAATGTCGAATAAAACATCTCATATTTTATTAAATAAATAAAATGTTTGTACATTACAATTACAAACCACAGAACCTACAAGATTTAGGACATCAACCCCAACATTAAGTACCACTGATCCCTCTAATGAACAATAAGTTATAGTCCAACTATAACCGAACCTCTTCGGACCAAGAAAAAGTATGACGCCACATTGTTCAATCCTCGAAATCAGCCCTTGGGTTGCTTGGATTCTTTGAGGTCACAGCATTCTACTAAACCCTATGTTGTCGAAAGTCATTCGACTGAACTGATGCATTTATTTGGTGATTTAGACCTTTAGATCTTGATAAAATAAAATTCAAATTAGAGATTGAAACTAATAATAATAATTAGTCTTTTGCTAGGTTCTCAAGTCATGAGTGTGGACATGTCTATGTCAAAGGATGGAAATGAAACTTTTACAAGATTAGGTTAATTTCACAAATAATACAGTTGTTTACATAAAAATGATAAAAATAAGGTTGTGTGTAAATTTTTCCTAAAAATAGGGTGATGATAAAAAAATGTCTCATCAGGTTGAAAGTATTGATAGAAATAGATGAGAAATGCGTCTAAGAAAATCGTGGATCTGATCCACAATTTCTTCATTTTTCGTCGTGTCATGGGCCACATAGCATTACTTGTAGACCCCAACCACGAGAACTTTTTTTTTTTAATTTAAGAAAATTTGTCATGACCAAATTGTCCACATGATCATCCCCACCAAAAATTCCAATCTCAATCTTTGAATCATGACAATTCCCATCACCCCAAATCAAAGCTAAAGTCCCAGATTTCAAGCTAACCACACGTCAAAAGATTGCATAATTCCAACTTGAACTATCTAAAATTTGGCTTAACCCCTGATTCGCACTTGAATCACCAAGAGAAAATTGCAGGGAATCCAGTGCTAAGATATTGCTAGATGCCAACGATATCAAGAACTCACAAGCTTCGGTACCAACAACTGATTCCACCACAACCCTTTTTTCTTCATTATCCCAAATTTTTTCACCCATCTCTTAGAAATCCAATCAGCAGCAGAACAAAGAAACCAACCCAACCCTCACACTACTTCTAAAATCGCCTTCCCATAGCAAGAAGAAAATCCAAATGGAATTGAATTTGAAGGAAAACCCCTTTTCAATGGCTCATCAAACTACAAATAATTCTCCAAATTAAGTATTCAGCGGAAGAAACTGAAGGCACTAAGGTGACGAAAGAAATACAAAATCCAAGAAAACTGAAGAAAAAGTTTAAAAAAAAAAAAAAAAAAAAAAAAAAAAAAAAAAACTTACCTGAAATTAATAACATATATGAAATTGTGAAGATGGGTGGCCTCATTTTCGCCCAAAAATCAGAAGAAAAACAAGGATTGGATTTTTTTTCTTTCTTCTCCAACGTGGCAGGTAGGGCANAATTGAATTTGAAGGAAAACCCCTTTTCAATGGCTCATCAAACTACAAATAATTCTCCAAATTAAGTATTCAGCGGAAGAAACTGAAGGCACTAAAAAGACGAAAGAAAAAAAAAAAAAAAAAAAACTAAAAAAAAAAAAAAAAAAAAAAAAAAAAAAAAAAAACTTACCTGAAATTAAGGAGAGATCTGAAATTGTGAAGATGGGTGGCCTCATTTTCGCCCAAAAATCAGAAGAAAAACAAGGATTGGATTTTTTTTCTTTCTTCTCCAACGTGGCAGGTAGGGCAGCAAAGCACGTTGCCGCGTGGGAGTAAGAAATCCCGATTTCTAGGAGTCCACGAATTTGACACCTATTTTTGTCCAATATTTTCTTTCAATCTTATTTTTATAATATTATTTTTATAAAAAAAAATTCCAAGATTAGGCATTATTCACACGAGATTTTCGGATAAATGTGTTTCGTGGAGTTGAACTTGAGTTGGTGTTGGAGTTGATTTGATGCGATGTATTTCGATCTCTAATATTTGATTCTCTGATTCTCTCAGTTGGGTGAATATGCTTGACTTGGAAAAAGAAAGCACTGAACGTTCTTGAAGTAGAAGTCTTGGAAGCTTGGAGTAGAAGTCTTGGAAGAGTATTTGTGTTTTCAAAGGTCTTCTGTCTTATAAGAGTGCAGCTTCGGAGTCTTGGAAGCTTGAAGTAGAACTCTTTGAAGAGTATTTGTGTCTTCAAATGTCTTCTGCCTTATAGAAGTGCAACTTCCCGTCTTGGAAGCTTGAAGTAGAAGTCTTGAGCTTTTGGAAGAGTAGTCCTCTACTTGTTAGTGAATTCTCTCTGGGTCTTCTGATCGTAGAAAATGTTGACTTTACAAATGAAGGGAACTTCTCTATTTATAGAGTTCTCAGGTGGGCTTCGTGGGCTTGGTTGGTCCATGGGCCTGACCCTTGGGCCCAATTAGTTGGTTTTGGGCCTGATCTGGAATTTGGGTCCAATTCAACTTTTTTTTTTTGTAGTTTGGACTTTAAGCCCAAATAATAATATCAAATTGGACCAATTTAATCTCATCCGATTCATCCGTGTGACGTCATCGAAACTTGTCTTCAATTCAATTCGGGACATGTGTCAACTTCTAATTGGACTCAAAGTCAATGATTTAGAAATTTATCGTTAATTTAGCAAACGACGTGGTGACTTATGATTAGTCCAAAATTTCTCATTCAACAAATGCCCCTTTTTCAAGATTTATGCACGTATATGGGTGGATGAATCTCGAAAAAATGTAATTTGAGATCAAAGTATGATTTTTTACTCTTTTAATTTGGTGCATCATAATGATCAAAATATGAGAAATTAGCTCAAATTTTTTATTTGAAATCTTGTTCGTTTGACACACTTTCGTTAAGTAAACTTTAATTTGAACTAAAGTAGGCTTTATGTTCCACTTTAATTGCAAATTTAATTTAATTCGAATTCGGAATAGAATTTGGGGTGAAATGGAATCTTGATCAATTTTAAAAATTTGGGATATGCTCAATTTTACTTGGAAATGAGTATAGAAACTAAGGTTGATTTAAATTTGAGATAAATTTTGGAATATAGCCAAATTTTGACTCGGCATTTTATTCATAACTCAATATCAAGGTTAACCATTCGAATATTGGTAAAATTTGGGATATGGCCAAATTTTAATTTCTCCCACAATTCTCCGCTCTCATCGAGTGTCGCTCCCTCCCACAATCTCGCTCTCTTCCAGTGTCGCTCTCTTCCACTCTCGCTCTCTTCCACTTCTCGCTGGTGTCGTTCTCTCCTCCAATCTCGCTGATTCTCCACTCTCTCCACGATCTCGACCTCTCTTAGTGTGCATCCTCTCCCCACAATCTCGCTCCTCTATAGTGTGCTCTTCTCTAAAATCTCACTCTTCCCTACTGCTCTCTCCCACTTTTCTCGCTCAAAATCTCCGCTCTCTACCAACAAACTTCATTACAAGCACTGCAAACAGAAGATTATGAAATAGAGAGGAACTTGTAAACTTAGTCACCGCCCTTCTGGTAGCCTTCGAGAGCAACGTGTTTGGCCAATTCTCGAAGATAATCGTTGATGAATCTGTTCATAGATACTATGGCTTTGCTGGAAATACCTGATGTCTGGTATGAACTTGCTTCAGCACCTTGAAGATGTAACTTCTACGTTTCTACACTCTTCTTCGTCCTCTTCTTGTCTCCGTAGTAAGAAGTATCATTCCTTCTTCAACTGTTAACGAATCAAATTCGATTCTCAAATTAAGTTCCTGGTGAAGTGGTAGGGTATCACCATGAAGTTGGTCGGGTATTGCTGGTGATGGCTGGTTATCGTGGTAATGGCCTGGTATCGCTAAGTAATGGCTTGGTATCACTGGTAATAGTTTGGTATCGGCTGGTAGGGTTCTGATCTCGCTAGTAATGGCTTGGCATTCGCTGGTAATGGCCTGATCTCGCTAGTAATGCCTTGGTATCCTGGTAATGACTAATCTCGTTGGTAATGGCTTGGTATCACTGGTAATGACCTGATTCTCGCTGATAATGGCTTTGGTATCGCTGGTAATGGCCTGATCTCGCTAGTAAGGGCTGTCTTCAATACGTTGGCTCTCCAAAATCTCCTCTTCCATTTAAGTTCAAATTCATATTTCCATTTCAAATTGGAATTAAAATAAACTATTTTTCCAAATCTCAGTCTAAAGCTTCTAATCCAAATTTTTATTCTAAATTCAAGCCAGCCAAATCGGTGAGATAAATGTCCAAATCCGTCCC
>NC_052356.1:12058267-12059440 GCF_009727055.1 Benincasa hispida | reverse complement strand
GGAGGATCCTCGAAAGGTTTGCCTTGTTATGTTACTACTTGATCAAAATTTGAAGATAAGGGAAATATGCCATTGAGTATTTGAAGATGAGGCGGATATGCCATCAAACCTTGAAGATGAGAAGAATGTGCCATCAAGATTTTGAATAAAGTCAGGTTGGCTAGAGTCGATCTCGCGTACAAGGTGGAGCCAGATGGACCGGAGTTGTCCTCGCATATGAGGTGGAGCCGGATGGACTAGAGCCATCCTCGCATATGAGGTAGAGTTAGACAAACCAAACTTGATCTCGCATATAACGTAGAACCACACTCACGTTTTTGGAGAGGAAGCGAAGCTACACAAATTTTGGAGAAGAGGTGAAGTTGTACCAATATTTTGGAGAGGAACGAAACCGCACCACGACTTTGAAGATGAAGCGAAGTCGCGTCATCAGTTTGAAGATGAAACGAAGCCACGCCACGACTTGGAGATGAAGCGAAGCCGCATCATTAGTTTGGAGATGAAATGAAGCCACGCCACGACTTGGAGATGAAGCGAAGCCACGTCATTAGTTTGGAGATGAAACGAAGCTGCATCATGATTTTGTAGACCGATTCATTGAAGATGGAGTCGAGTCATGCACACCGACCTTGAACTTGAAGATAGAGCAGAGTCATGCACAACGACCTTTAACTTGAAGATGGAAGTGGGACCATGCATGCCAATCTTTGAACTTAAAGATGGAAAAGCATCAATGAAGCCTTTGAACTTAAATATGGAGAAGCATCGACGAGACCTTCGCACTTGAGTTTGATGAAGCATGAAGCTTTGTCAGTAGGCTTGACTTTGTGACTTTGAGCATGAAGATGAAGCATCGATGGAGCCTCTAAACTTGAAGATGGAGAAGCGTATAAGTTTATTTTTAAAGAGGAAGCGAAACGCATTCCACATGTGTGCCTTTTATTTACTGTGTTGGCTCCTTACGAGGGATGAACATCTTTAACCCATTGTGTTGCCCCCAATAGGGACGATCATCTTCAATCTGAAGTGTCATTCTTTGATGGGGATGATCAACATCAATCTTGTAGTATTATACTTAGGTGGTTGTGGTACCTCTTCTGATGGACTAAACTTAAATTTCTTTAAGTTTCCTTCCTACCTTTAAAGAAAGGGATCGAATCATGACGTAGTTCA
>NC_052356.1:11997385-12056798 GCF_009727055.1 Benincasa hispida | reverse complement strand
AACTGGGTGACTAATGACCCGATGATACTTGCAGTAGTTAGGATCATCTATTTTTCCTTCTTGTTCCGGCCGCTTGCATTCCGATAGCTGAATAAGTTTCTTCTCTAGTAGTTGCTCCAACATATCTACTACATCAGAGTCAAGGAATGGATAAACCTTCTCTTGTCGTTCTTTAAGAGTTGGACGACACTTCTCACCCTCATTGTGCCTTCTTTCAAATTTTGTTTGTTTTCCTTTGGAGGAAAATTTCAGCGAGGGTCACATGAATGACCATAGATTCTTTTGTGGCACTACCCACGATATTTTCAGTACCCTTGGCATCATTTTTGTATTTTCTCCCTTCAGAGACTAAGAAATCTGTAGTTCCTCTATTGGAAATGATCAGCTCCATATCATGAGCGCGTGTTGCCAGCTCCTCAAATGTACGAGGTTTTATCCCTTGTAGGATGTAGAGAAGCTCCCAATGCATGCCTTGAGTGCACATCTCCACTGTAGATAATTCAGTAAGTCTATCTTTGCAATCCAAACTTAAAGCTCTCCATCGGTTGATATAATCGATGACTATCTCTCCCTTCCACTGTTTGGTGTTCGTCAGCTCCATCATGCTAACAGTACGCCTTGTACTGTAGAAGTGGTACAGGAACTCCCTTTCTAGTTGTTCCCAACTATCAATCACTTTTGGCTCCAAATTAGTATACCAATCGAAAGCATTTCCTTTCAAGGTATGGACGAACTGCTTGACTAGCTAGTCTCCTCTGGCTCTTGCATTTTCACAAGTTTCAATGAAGTGTGCAACATGTTGTTCTGGATTTCTCTTTCCATCGAACTGTTGAAACTTGGAGGTTAATATCCAGCTGGCATTCTCAGGTTGTCGATTCTCTTGGTGTATGCCTTGGAGTACATAAAAGAGCTTTGCAACGGTCCTTCATACTGAGCTCTTATGGAGTTTGTGATCATATCCTAGAGCTATTGAACTGACAGGGAGGCAACAGAGGTGGATTGTGGTGGTTGACTTTCCTACAAGACAGTCTTTCCTTTGTCATTGGCTTTTGTAGTTGGGGATTGACTTGATTCAGCAGTATCTTAAGCCTGTATCTGATCTTTTAAAGCAGCGATTTCATGATCTCGCTCCTCTACAGCCTTCATTAGGAGATTTATCTTTACCTCCATCTCTGCCATGGTCGACTCAGTTGTTACGTCAGTCATCATGACAGACACTACATCAAAATGTGATTCTTTCTCTGATAGATTAGTAACAAAAGCATAGTTTTCAAACAAGGGATTTTCTCTGATGACGATCCCGCCTTTAGGAAATTCCATCAGCTGGCCCCAGATTTCCTCCGTGATGACAGAGCTTATGTAAGTGTTACTTGCGATGGTAGCTTTGGATGCAACTTTCTTTGGTGCCATCTGTAGATTTCTTGACTCGGATGATGAGAGAGATGAAAGGTAGAGAGGCCCCAACGGGCGTGCCAATTTGTTCACACGAGATTTTCGGAGAAACGTGTTTCGTGGAGTTGAACTTGAGTTGGTGTTGGAGTTGATTTAATGCGATGTAGTTCGATCTCTAATATTTGATCCTCTGATTCTCTCTCAGTTGGGTGAATATGCTTGACTTGGAGAAGGAAAGCACCGAACGTTCTTGAAGTAGAAGTTTTGGAAGCTTGGAGTAGAAGTCTTGGAAGAGTATTTGTATCTTCAAAGGTCTTCTGCCTTATAGGAGTGCAGCTTCAAGAGTCTTGGAAGCTTGAAGTAGAAGTCTTGGAAGAGTATTTGTGTCTTCAAAAGTCTTCTGCCTTATAGGAGTGTAGTTTCAAGAGTCTTGGAAGCTTGAAGTAAAAGTTTTGGAAGAGTATTTGTGTCTTCAAAGGTTTTCTGCCTTATAGGAGTGCAGCTTCAGGAGTCTTGGAAGCTTGAAGTAGAAGTCTTGGAAGAGTATTTGTGTCTTCAAATGTCTTCTGCCTTATAGGAGTGCAGCTTCAGGAATCTTGGGAGTCCTCTACTTGTTGGTGAATTCTCTCTGGGTCTTCTGAGTGTAGAAAATGTTGTCTTTACAAATGAAGAGAACTTCTCTATTTATAGAGTTCTTAGGTGGGCTTCATGGGCTTGGTTTCGGTCCATGGGCCCCTGACCCTTGAGTCCCAATTAGTTGGTTTTGGGCCTGATCTGGAATTTGGATCCATTTCACTTTTTTTATAGTTTGGACTTTAAGCCCAAATAGTAATATCAAATTGGACCAATTAATACTCATCCGATTCATCTCATCGAAACTTGTCTTCAATTCAATTCGGGACATGTGTCAACTTCTAATTGGACCCAAAGTCAATGATTTAGAAATTCGTCGTTAATTTAGCAAATGATGTAATGACTTGTGATTGGTCCAAAATTTCTCATTCAACAGGCATAAAACTAGAATTTTTTTTTTATTAATATTGTTACTTTAAAACTTATTATTAATATATAATAGGTTGGGGAAACTTTATTATTAAAATATTATTATTCAAATGATTCTCATTTCTTGAAAAGACAATAAACATCTTTTTTTATTAATCCTCATCTTTTGAAAAGACGAAGAAGTATAAATTATATTTTTTTTAAAAAAAAATAAAGCATCCTCATTTTTTGGAAAGACCATAAATATGTTAAAATACTAAAAAAAAAGAACTAACATCCTAGTTTATGATCCTTAATCTCTTAAAATTCTCAACTAGTTTCTTCTCTATAAAATTATTAAAACTAGTCCAATATCATATTATTGAACCATTTTCTCTTACAATATCTTCCTAAGTCGCAAAGAGCAAACATCGTGAACAATATGGTATTCGAGATAAGTATAAGAATAAGAGATCTAGTTTATAGATGTGTGAGCTCAATTTTCCAACTCCAAAGACATAAATAACATACCAGGAGAGTCAGCCAAGGTTCAAGTTCTCAAAATGCAATGTTAGCAAGCCAATTTGATGGCTCTAATTTGCTAGAAATTGGCTGAAATTCCTCAACCGTCTATGTAAATCCCTTAATGACAAATGCAACATTGCTAAACCTCAAAGTTATCACACCTATTCATACTCGAGTAATATTTTGGAGCCCCTTTGGACTTTGATTGTAATTAATGATGGATTGTTTGGGTTTTTAATTTCAAAGGGAAACAATGAAACATGCTATGATAAATAGTATTTAGTTTAGTTTAGAATCAATGTTATAAATCGATTGAAACACTACCTACACAAATTTTCTTACTTGCATATAACAAGCGTCGAGATGCTTCAAATAGCAGCTCGACTATACTCATTCAGATATTTGACTTTAATAATCTTATTTAGAATTTTTCTCAATAGTTCCTTTAGTTTCTTCGAATTCCTCATATTCTTATCAAATGAGTAGAAAAAAAAAAAAGCCTGAAAATCTCCAAGGTCAATAATATTTTAGTTACACAAAGTGTAGTATCAATTTCTATCTAAATCAATAAATTACTATTTTCATGTTACAAATGTAGCATACATTGATCCTCTTTTATATGCTTTTTATAGTGCTTTGGTTGAAAAAGTGATAGAACACAAATAAATATATGTTTTCGACATGGATAATATTTTACTAAAAGACATAAGTTAATGAAATAAAATTAAACAAATACTATTCATTACAACAACAACAAAAAAAACATACACATTGACATGAATTAGAAACACAACATAAAATGTGACATGAGTATAGCTCAACACCTAATGTTTATATATTTATGGATGTTGTTATCGATTGACATGAGTATATAAGTCACGTTATACTGTTGATTAATAAACTCATCATTTTCTTAAATAAACCAAGACTTTACTGTAACTGCAATTTTAGAGAGACGCGAGAGCGAAAGCCTATGTGGTCGCTTATGTAACTAGATAACAAGTACTGAAAACCGTCTTTAACAAATACTGAAAACCGTCTTTATATTGGATGGTTTGGTATTTTGATTATCCCTACTTTATTGCATAACTTCTATATTTATTATTGCCTTCATTACTGCTCCTCAGTAGATATTGATGATATTCCTAAACCTGTTTTTGGACCTCTACTTTACGGAAACAATATTATTTTTGGTGCTATTATCCCTTCTTCTACAGCTATTGGTTTTCACTTTTACCCAATTTGGAAAGCTACTTTCGTTGATGAATGGTTATACGATAGTGGTCCTTATGAACTAATTGTTCAACACTTCTTACTTGGTGAGCATGTTACATGGGTCAAGAGTGAGAACTTAGTTTTCGTCTGGATATGCCAACAATCGATATGCATCCTTGGATTGTTGCATATCCAGTTCCTGTTGCAGCGGCTACTGTTGTTTTCTTGATCTACCCAATTGGTCAACAAAGTTTTTCTGACAGTATACCTCCAAAAATCTCTGATACTTATGACTTCATCATTATATTTCAGACTAAGCACAACTCCTTATGCACCTATTCCACATGTTAGGTGTAGCGGGTGTATTTGATTCCCCACTCAATGCTATGCATGGTTCCTTGTTAACTTCTAGTTTGATCGGGAAACCACAAAACGTTTCTACAAATTCTTTTTTTTTCCTTTTAATGTTCAATAGGTAATGGTGAAAATTCAAACCTCATACCTCTTCGTCAAAAATTTATACTTTAATTAGTTAGAGATGTGCTCAAATTGATCTCTTAGACTTAGAGAAGTGACCGAATTTTCTTAGTTTAAATGCATAACTCAAACTCAATTGGATAATGACCACATCTACTATTCAATATAGAATGACATATCTTTGAATGGTAACCTAGTTTCTTAGCCTGCTAAACATCTGATCGTATTCTTGTTCTTAAAACTCCCCTCTAAATATAGTCAAAGTAAGTTTAGTTACAACCTAAAAGTTAGAGGTTTGAACCTCTTAAAGACTGAAACTTTGTTCAACTTAAAGTAAACTCTCAAAAAATTAAATTAAATTAAAAAGAAAAACAGAAAAATCTAGTTATTGCTGTCATTACTAGAAAATTATATTCATTTTGACTAATTGAAAAGATAATTATGTTTTTAACTCCAATCTAATGGTCAAACACCTGTCTAGTGAACGAATGATAATGATATGTAGAAATTTGAAAATAAAAGTAAAAAGGGGAAAAAAAGGTTTAATTCAAAGGAAGAATGCTAATTTTAAATAATTGTCAGGTTTATTCTATCACAATCAAAAATAGTGAAAATTCAACTAAAAGAGATTAAAATTCAAAAATACATATTCCATTAACAGATGAGAGCAAAACTGAGAGTAAAACATAGAACAAACAGGCCCACATGAAGAAGTACCTAAAGCATAATTGATATAGAAACTATAAATTGAGTATCAGCCACAAACTTTGTATAAGTCTAAACAAATAAGCAGTAAAGTATATAGGGATAGAAGAATGATCCATACACCATAGTGATCAAGGCCCTTTGTTATCTTCAAATATTGGTTGCATCCCCATGTTTCCGTACAGATAGAAGATCAAACGATAGCCTCAAGAGTCGAGTCATTCCATGTTTTTTTGGGGCTTAATATTGGGATTTCCAGGACAGTGTTAATACACCATGAGACTCCATTAAACACTAGCCATGCTTTTTGGGAGGAGATAAGAATTGAGTTTGGTTGTTGAAACTTAACTTTTTTCTGAGCTACAAAAGGAGCCAAAACAAAGAACAAAAGCTCTAACAAATTATAAAATCATAAAAAGAAGGTCCTGTTCAAAAGAATTAAGTTGAATGGTAATCTCAAACCTCCCAAGAACTCTAAACATTTCTGAAAACCTTCCAATATTTTTGAGGCAGATACTTTGTAACACCACAAAAAAAACAAAAAACCCAGCATACCAGAGAGTCCTTTCTTTTATCTCAAAAGGCTTGCACGGTTTGTTACGAGCCATCTAGAGTCTAGACGTCAAAAGCCTCCAAGAATCTGTCCAAATCACCTCCACAAACTAACTCCACAGAAAATGATCCGAACTTTCCGAATCTTTACATATGCCGGACCACTAGAGCCCAAAAGGACAGAAGATGATCTCTTAATGCTTTTATACACGCACTTTTTAAAAGCATTAGTTGAGTGTAGTCTCCGAAAAGTACCTTGACATGGTGTTTTAAAGATGTCCAAAACCATTTCTTTATAAGGTAACTAAACACACTAAAAATTTTGAGAAGTGGCTGAAAATACATTTAGCCAATTCAAAAGTCATCAAACTCACCATAAAACAACGTATGCTTTAAATGAACGGTTAATTAGTAGTTCTTCCAAAAGGGGTTTCAATTCAAATCTAGTTTAATAGCCATCCCGAGCTCTGCTTTAAATCTCTTAAAAGAATGAAAATCTGAAATTCACCAAACGTAAGGATTCTACTAGAAGGAAGCAAAAATCAGTTCAATGTCTCAAGGGGTGCTGAATTTCAAGAATGGATGAAACAAGTACAACTACAGACACTGACTCCAGTGATTTAGTAGACATAAAGATGAGGAAGCGCATGCATGCTTTAGTATAAAAGCTAAAGCATTGGAATTCGAATTAGAAGTTTTAAGATTTCTGGTTCTATAATTTCTTTCTTTTCTTCTTCTTTTTACGAAAAGATGGGGACAAATATCCCATGTGATTTCCATTACTTCACAACAGGTTCACATGCTAAACAGCCACTTATAGTGGACAGTTTCTCTAACTTTCACTTGCTTCTGGAATTACTGAAACCAGAACAAGAGTGGCAGGTATATATGCAATAAAGTTTCGATGCACTCATACCTGCAATCCCATTTTTAAGAAAAATAAGCACAGTGATCAGTGACGTCTATTTCTGAGTTGAGGCACATGATTGGACTCCGTTACTAACTGATACATCTTCTGTCTTTACCCGCCGATAGAAAAGGACGTAAGCAGCGGCTGATCTCACCTCTTCTTCATTTATAAGTGATATGTGACTATCATCAAAACTGTACCACCTGTTTTCGTCGATAAGCTAGACAAAGAAAAAAGAACAAAATAAGGATTGAATTTGTAAGAAACCAAGATGATGATGTACAATATATGGAAGGACGGTATCATTAACTAACTAATTGGTGTAGCCTAAGAAATAAAAATGAGAGAAATCTCTAATAATAAATTCAAGTTTTTGTTATGATTTTTTTAAAAAGTTTTTATTATGAATTAAAAGTTGTCAATATAAGGAGACATTTCCTCTATTTATAGAAAATCAGGAAACAAATTAATTCTAATCCTAATTAATCAAGAAAACTAATCATAATCCTAATTTTGACCAAGATACCCTAATTTACCCTAATCCTGTTGCATTACAAATATCTAAAATTAAGAACTAAAAATCAATCAAGCAGCACTTAAGAATGGCCTAAGTATAATAGTAATAATAATAACGTCAAAAAATAAATATACATTTGCTAATTTCTACTCACCTTTATATGTGCAGTGTAGTGACCACTACCCATGCTACCATAATGGTTGGTTAAAGCGTACAGTTCATACAGTTGACGTTGAGAGTTATTTTTATTAGCTACATAATTCGTCAAGTCAAAGTCATGTATCGGAAAGTTAACAAATGTTTCTAGTTTATGCTTCATCGACCTGCTGTATGAGAATCTTTTAAGATGGATGACTAACACTTCTGGAAGCCGCCAAAGGTCGAGCTTTTTACTGGCTTGTCGTCGTTCTTTGCATTGAGGGCAAAACCTTCATTAATACACATCAATAACAAATTTCATTAATACACATTAATAAACCAGGTGAGGTAATACTTAATCACATAGCAGTTCATGTAATATATTACTGCATAATACAAGTGACAAACTAGTATGTGTTCACTAGGTTCAGTAAGCATTCAGCTAAGATGGCTACAATTTTAACCATTGAAACAGTTACTTCATAATATCATAATTTATTTTTAATGTACTATTTTGATGAGAAGATAATATATTGCACCAAAGAGAACAATAAGCGAAGATCAGACTTGTCAAAATAAGGGGAATTGGGAAAGGGAGATTACACAGAAGCTTCAATACTGACACAACAATAATATTTACACAAAACTATCATCGGTAAATAACGCAACATCCCTTTAATAAAGGGCTAAGAGGATTGGCCACCAACCTAGGATTTAATATCCTACGAGTTTCTTTGACACCTAAATGTTGTAAGGTCAGACAGGTTGTCACGTGAGATTAGTCGAGATGTGCATAAGCTGGCCTAGATATTCACAGATATATATATAAACAATAATATTTACAGAATTCTGAAGTAACCTAGCAATTATTAAAGTGACTTGTAGCAATATTATGACATTATGAAGAGGATTATTGTCAATTCCGTTTGCATTCATGAGGTGCAGAATGATATCCCAAAAATTCAATCATATATATTCCTGGAACTGTCTAGTCAGTATAAAATGACTTTTTTCTATATAACATTTGCTTTCATTCTATGAAAGAACAGTACAAGTAACATATTGTACAAATTATTCCAATCATGCGAGTATATCAAAAGACAGCAGGAAGAAGAGGAGAGCATAGAGAAGCTAACCACATATCTTCAGGAACAAGTGGTTCTTCACGTAGAAAAGACTCCAAACACGAATACAAGGAGAGTGGCTCCGTTCTAGGTTTTTTCATCACAGGCCCAGATTTAAAAACTTCAGGCAAATTTTCTAGGTAACCAGTATCAAACTTCTTTAGTAGCTTTTGAGACCAATCAATATATACTAGAACTGATGATGATGGGGGTAGTTTCAGAGCTTCTTCTCCACTTGATAGCTCAATGCAAACATTTTCCTCATTCAACAACTGGAGAGGTAATTTAAAAGGTTCCGTAGCTTTAGATTTTGGATCATCGCTATTCATTGAACTTGTGCATGTTTCAGCATAAAAGTCATGATGATGATGATCTTCTCCTATATGTGACATGCTAGAATCAGATACATCAGTATCCATCAAAGTCCCAGCCTTCGCCATTGGAGACAATGCTCTTTTGACTATTCTCTGAAGGTAGTCCTTCTTCACTGGACCATCACATGAGACTACTGACACTAGAGGAGTTCCGAAAGGTCTCCATCCAGACATTTTGTGGGCATCACTATTTACCCTGACACAAAAGACTGCAGATTAGCATTTACAATTGTTCCCTACTTTAAGTAGTAGTAATTCATGAACTACATAAACATTCTAATTTCTAATAACCAATACCACCGCCAACTAAATCTGGGAGAAAGATACTTTCATCATTCAACAAAAAAAAACTAGTCAGAATGAACGTTACAACCTGTGATAGGAAAAAAAAATATATTATAAAAATAGCAACTGCTTAATTCGCTTCACAAGCATGAATACATTTTTTTTTTCCACGAAGCATCATTCATTAATATCAATAAAACATGGTAGAAAATTGCACATACTGTTCCTGGCTTCGATGAACCAATTGAAGATATTTAGTATTCTTAGTCAACTTTGGAATCTTGTAGGCAGCAATATGGTCATCATCTCTAATTGTGGACAATAATATCAGTGGATCTTCCAGAAACCTCTGAATCAAATGATCTCTCACCTACATAGGAGACATTTCCAAACAAAAATAAGTAAATAAATTGCAAACATGCCGGTATTCACCTGTACTAATGCACTTTTTTACATTATATAACTCATAATCTCTTGGCTTGGTATACTTATATGTTTCATACACTCAAAACTGGGAATTTAAGATGATGGGAAACAATTTTGGTCACTGTCACTCTCCAAGTACGCATCAGAAGACTTCCATTAAGAAGAACAACCAAGGAACCAAAGCAGCCAAAGCATAAATGTTGAACATAAACATGCAAGGGTTGAATGATTGGGAAAACAAAATTAAAAATCAGCAGTAATCGAAGCCTATGCAAATCATTATTGAAGCCTGACTTCACATAAACATTGGTGTCCACGTGCTTGTGAAAGAAATAGAATAAGTTCTATATTTATATGAGCACAGGTAACAAATTTATGCATAAAATGCTACAAACCTCCGCCAACAGAAGCTTCTCGCTGTGCCTCAATGAACAAGTGCCGTTAAGTGCCTGTATTAGATCCCTACAGCGGCCCTGTTTTGGTACAGTGACAGTTAAAGTTGATGGACGCTTACTTCCATCACTAGTAAAAACAGTCACTGTCATAGTACGGGTGGTGGTTGACTGGAGTGGTAATGAGAGATACATGAAGGGATCAAAAGTGACAGAAACTTTATTGCACACGGGACAGACTAAAGTTGATTTGTATTGGCCCTGTAAAGTGAGGGATAATCAGATTAATAAACGTTAAAGCAGTCTTGAAATAAAGGTACAACAAGCAGAAAATATGCAAGAGAATGAGATGAACAGAATAACCCAAGAAAATTTTTTTTGGTATCAATTATCATAAAATAAAATTGCATAGACTAAGAGGAAGCTAGACATGCTGACATGGGGATGGCTCCGACAGAATCCTGTTCTATTTACTAAAAGTCAACAATTTTTTGAATTAGAAACAACTTCTCATTGATATAATGGAAATGAATAAATGTTCAAGAAAAACAAACTTCAAAATGAAGTGAAAGAGAAATTTTTTTTAAAAAAAAAACAAGGATAGTAAATACAACCTTATAGAGATTATCCATGAAAATAAGTAAACATTACAGAACAGAGAGCTAATCAATAACTCCAGCAGAAGGATATTGAGAGGCTTTTGGATGCTGTTTTGTTGGAGGCTTTCGGATGGTCTTTGCCACTTCCTAACAATTCTTTTTTAATCTTCTTGCTGCTATTTTGGTGGGTCATCCATTTCGTGGTACTAAAAAGACAAGGTTGGCCCTCACATGAGCATTTTTCTGGCAACTTTGGGGCGAGCGAAATGATTTTCTTTCATGGACCCCTCCTCCACATTTGATCGTTTTATGGAATTAGTCCTTTCTACTTCATTTTTTTTCACAAATCTAAGCACCCTTTTGCCCATTCTAGCATATCTTTTGGAAATTTTTGTTCCAGTTCGCTTTTTGGTGGAACAAGGGCATAAAGAAACAGCTCAACAATATGAGCCACCAAAAAGCGAACTGGTTACAGAAGGGGAGGGGGGAGGAAGGGACAAAAAGGCATCAATCCATCAGAACCGTGCCAAAAGGATAGTTACAATAAATTGTTAACACAAGATTTGAAACTAGACCAACCCTCTTCCCCGAGACCTTAGGAATCGGTATTAACATTAGAAGAATTTTGGCTTTTATTACTAGATTGATTTAGATTCCAAACTAAAACTGATCAAGGCAAAGGGTGCTTGTCATAACGGCAATAATTGGAGAGTTGGTACACGATGGATAATAGAATAGAACAAGTGCTAAAAGCCCTTGGGTATTCACTCCAAAGTTGTAGTACCGTGCTTGGGCAAGAAATCTCTAGTGGACAACAGGCTGAATGGGAAGCTAAGAACCACAAATACGACTACAAGACACGGATACAACACGACACAAACGTGGCGGCACATTGTTTTTTTAATCTAGGTTAGCATGGAGAATAGACTCCTTTCTCATGCCAAAGATGTCTAAGTTTGGGCTCCCAAGTGATAAAGGACCGTTGCTCATTGATAAGCTTCAGACTGCCATACAAATGGTATTGTATCTGTTTGAAGTATTTGTTTGCAAGATAGCTTTGAAGCAGGTCGGTGGATATTTTTAAGGCCCTAATTGTCTTGCCTTCAAACATCAAGAGTGTGCTGCTGATCAGATCTTGTGGTGCTTTGGTTTAGTTTATTTTGTTGGAAAGGAATAAGAGAAATTTTGTATGATTTTTTTTTTTTTTTTTTTTTGAAAAGGAAATGAACCCTTTCATTGATATAATGAAATAAGTCTAATACTCAAAATACACAAATTTTGAACAAAATAAGGAAATAAGTCTAATGCTCAAAATAAGGAACGAGACGTTTCATTGATATAGTGAAATTTTGTATGATTCAAATGTGGATTTTGTAGAAACCAAAATAGCATATGCTTTCTAGCATTAGAAAGAGCCAGAGAGGGAACATATAATAATTCTTCTTTAATTCATCCTAAATAGGAATTCTTCTTTATTTCATACTAACTAGAGAAAATTCCTTAAATCTCAAGGGCATAGTTGTAGATCCTTGAAGACATAGTTGTACAACCTACACAACAAATCCTTTACAAGTAAGGTCGTCAACTAGAGAATGTTCCTATTTGAGAAAACTTCCAAATTTAACCCCTTTTTGTTTCTCAATCAGTACTAGCCTCCAAACTAGAGAATATTCCTTAGATCCCAAGGACATAGTTGATAACCTATACACCAGTTCCTCGAGGACATAGTTGTACAGCCTACACAACAGATCTTTTACTTGTACAAGTAAGGTCATTAACTAGAGAATATTCCTATTTGAGAACTTCCAAATTTGACTCCTTTTTGTTTCTCAATTAGTACTGATCTCCAGTGGGAGGGTACTGATTCTTCCTCTCGTACATCTTTTGTAATTGGAAAAATCACGGGACCTCAAAATTTTATGAAATACATGGGCTAGTCCTCTCAATGCCAATTAATCTTGAGAAGGAATCTCATGTTATCTAATATTAGAGAAGTTTAAAAAATATATATTAAAAAAGAGCTTGCAGTGGAAATAAGTAATTTTACACACTTGGCACACATCGACAATTATGGAGTCATTACGAGCAATGTGGTTCGCCCAATATTCATCAGCAACTTCTTCATCAGGTCTTCCATCTGCATCTCTGGACTTAATATAGGGTTTGTGCTTTACACGATTCAGATCTTCATGTAAACCATCAAGCAGAAATGCTAGAAGTTCCTGCAATAAAACTTCTTGATTTCTTGATCCAATGCAATGATTTGTGAAAATAGTAAAGATTACATGAGCAATAAACCTGGGAATCATGCTGATTATATCCACTAAATTGGGGTGCAAAACGAGCAAGCTTTGCTTTAAATGGACGAGGAGCAACAGATGTTCGGCCAGGAGCCCATAGCTTTCTAAGCAAGTCACCAAATGCCATGGCAAGCTCACCCTGTGTATACAACTTCAATTTAGCGGAGTAAATAAAACAAAAAAAATTAGCACGACACCATATGAATATCAGTAAATGGCTGATTCTAAATTTCAAACATATAATTTTTAAAGCATTAATATAAGCATCAAAACACGAAAATTCTTGTACTCAAAAGAACAAAGAAATTGCTTCAGGCAGAGAGAGGGTAGGCAAGACAGAACCTAAGGACACATACTAGACACTTATTGGATACATGTCAAATACTTGAAACTTCAACACTTGTTGGATCATATAGTTTTAAAAAGTCATCCTTGGTTTTTAACCAATCTTACATTTTTTTCTTTTATAAAGTGTTAATCACTAAGAAAAATGTGTTTTTGAATTTCTTCAAATCTTTTACTATTAGGCATTTCATTATTGAAGAATATGCAATTAGCTAAACCAACTTCCTTTCATCACTTAAATCAGCCTTCCAAATGTAAATACCATAAATTAGAAGAAAAAAAAATTAATTCACTGGAATGTACAAAAATATTCAATTGCATTTTTAATAAATGCATTATAGCCAAGTCAATGTCCTAATCTTTAGAAAAATAAATTGTCACCAAATCTGCGTCATATTACACCTGTGTCCTGAACTACTTAGTATATAACCAATTCATGCACAATAACCCAGAACCAAAAAAACATTTTCTCTCTTTTTTTATTTTCTAGATGGGAGGTTCTGCATTCCCTGATGTCCTTATCCAAAATGCCTCACCTTGGTGCGGGTGAGACATTCTGTCCTACCTAGAAACAATGCAGAAACAAAGAGAAGAGTCCTCTACAAGAAACCATAGTTGCTTTTCCATTTCTCGTAAGGAACTTTTTAATATAAGATAAGACTTTACTTTTTTCTAGGAATTTCATATATAGTCTTATACTCATAGCATTTGTAAACAGGGGGAAGGGGTTGAGAACTCAAAACTATGACTCCAAGAATTAAAAAACAATAGAGAGTATGGAAAAGGGTCAAACAATTGAGTAGTGATTAGTGAAGTTAAACCTTGCAGGCTTTACTATTGTAATCAAGACAAATTCATTAACATAAGTCTAGGTTTCACAAATCTGAAATGCACACGAAACTTACAACCATGCCCAACGGATTCTGCCAGTTAATCTCCTGGTGATAATCCTCACGAAAATATCTAGCGAACTCAGGTGTGTGGACAAGGCATTGAATTGCACTATTCATGAAACAAGTATTACCAAGATTTAACAACCCTGTTAAACCACAAGAAGATCCTCTCGTACTAACACCACTTTGCCCGTATGTATTATCCAACTCTTTAATTGAAGAAGTCGGGTTCTGGCTCTGCACTACTTCTGTTTTAGACGCCCCCTTGTTAGACATGCCTCCTGCACTGATTAAGTTTGACTTAGAAGGCTCTAAATGAGTAGATGTAGCTTCCTTGTCGGTTGTTCCATTATCTTGAACGTAACTTGCACAGCCACCCAATGCATTGTGATTTCCATGGTTTATAATCTCCACAAGAATCTAACCAAATGAAGAATGAAAAGGTTTCAAGAAGGGTTCTAATAAAAAAAGAAAATAAGAAAATAAGATTTCAGTTGGCAATAAATGCTCTCAAGAAATTCAAAGTACAAGAGATTCCATCGAATCTAATAAATCTTGCAAAGTAGTGTGCAAAACGATGTGACCATCCGAATTCCAGGATGTCACAAGTCTCTAATAAAGCAATGTGGAAATATAGAAATAATAATTTTTGCCAGCTGAAAGTTGAAATGGCCAAATGGCCTAATCAACAATAATTCACAATCATGAAACTCTACATAAACAAGATACTTGGAAAAGCGAAGTTTATGAACTTCCATTAACCTATTAGATTTCAAAGGAAATGACAAGTCAAAATTTGCAACTCGGTTATCAATACCCACAGTCAACAAGCATCAGAATGATATTTTGAATTTACAACTCAGCCTATATCATCCAATGTTTGTAAAAACAGAATGATCTTACAAGGCCACTTATTTCAAATGCTTTCACGTGTTGTATGGACTAGAGAAACAGATAGTTCTAAATTAATGATAGGATAAACAGAAAAACTAATGATTAAAAAAGAGGGGGAAAAAAAAGAGAAGCACAAGATAGACCACTTATTTATTTTTTCGATTCTCACTTACTCCATTCAGGACATTTGCTTGAACTGGAATGCTTTTATCTATTTGGTTTAGTTAATGTATTACTTTCCTTGTATTTTCTTTGTTATAGTATCTTGTCTTTTTAGCATTAGACTCTTTTCATTATATCAATGGAAAATCTTATTCCTTTTTTTATTTTTTTATTTTTTTATTAATTTATTTATTTATTTATTTATTTATTAAACAAAACAAAAAAAAAAAACCCAAACTTGTATACCTTTGCTTCCAGGTATTCCAGATAGGCTGGATTTCTTTATTTCTTTCAAATTTTTTTTAAATTAGAAACCCAAAGAAGATAGAAAAGGAGGTCACATCCTCACAGCCGGGGAAAGAGATAACCCCCTCCCCAAGTGAAGTAACAAAGAAAACCCTACCAAGAGGAGGTGATTTTTACATTGTTACAGAAAATATTGAGATCGGTTGTTTTTTCCTCAAATGTCCTATGATTTCTTTCCAAACAAATTTCCCGAAAAAGTGTCTGAGCTGTACAATACACAAAATCCTAGCCCTGCCTTTTAAAAGCCAACGGTTAAGCACCTCAACAACTTTTTACTTAGTAAAAGCCCAAGTGTCTAGAGGTATAGAAAAGGGCCCTAGTAAAGTTTGGTCCTTGGTGAGGTTCCATGTTTCTCTTTTTCTTTAGGTAACTTTTTACTTAGTTGGAACCCCTTTTTTCAGCGGGATTTTTGCACACTTGGTTTGTTTGTATGCTCTTATATTCTTTCCTTTGCAATAAAAGCAATTGTTTCTCCAACAAACAAATAAATAATTAAGATAAAAGGCCACTCATCCACAAGTCTACACAGATAGATAAACAACCCAAATTTCCAAAAAAAATCACGTTTATTCCAAACTATCAACCAAAATTAATGAAAAAGAAAAAAATACGTCCAAGAAAAGTAGTTACAGTGGGAAGACTTACATCCTGATCCATCTGAATGTTAGCATCATCAAGAGTTTTATCCATGTCATTCATTAAAGCATGTTTTCTGTGGCCATAGTAATCCCAAATGCATACCTGGTTAAAGTAGTGAATACTTGGATTTAAATGAAACAAACAAACGTCTATTTGAAAAAAGAGTTAGAAATGGAAGACTCTGAATGTGGCAGGGTCATATGAACTTTACTTGTTCCAAGTTAAGATCAAAAATTTCACAAGCTCGTCTGTGAAGCTCGCCAATTGTCTCCTGCCAAATAAATATTAAATTTTTAACTAAAATCAACTGGTAAACAATTTCAACAGAATTGAGACGATGGCAACTGAACAAAGTGGTAGACCATCATAATACCTTCTTGCTTATTCTTATTGTGGAGCGGTCACCCTTTGGCACCTCTAATAATTGGAGGCGTAGAGGATATACTTCAACAGCCAATTCAGTTTGGGAAAGACCTGCACTAATTACTTTCCGTGCCAGTTTTGGACCACCACCATACCTAAAACCAACCAAAAGATTTGACTAACTCATAAGATGGTTCGTATGGATTTCAACAATAAAAGAAGACTAGATTAAAGAATCTAAACAGTTAGTTTTCTTGTAAGGAAAAAAGTTCATAAATAACAGTACGTGTAAAACTGGCTTGAGAGGATCCACCTTTCTTAATCCCTCTCAAGTATATTTAGTCTTTAAATAGATTTTCCCCCATTTAATTATTAATTAATCCATAATTAATAAGGAAAATTTATTTATACCCTAAAGTAGGGGTTGAATCACTTGAGACCTTAAACTAATTATTGTATCAATTAAAAGCCCAAGTTTTGTAAGTGAATCAAGAAACAAAACTTAAGATATAGACAAGTTGAATGATACAAACTCCACAAGGGAGTGAGAAGAAAACAAAACACCTAAGTAAAGAACAAAACTCTGAATATTACAAGTGTCTACCAAGAGACATGAAAACAAACGAGGGACCAAATCTCCATAGGATCCCTTTCCAAAACCCTAAACACTCTTCCACTCCGCTCACCCCATAAAACCCAAATAATCGCACACACCCCTGCAAGCCATAAAAATGACCCTTCTCCCGAAAAAGCGGATTGAGGAGGAACTCCTCGATTATAGTGTTAACACGACTATGACGAACATACATCAAACCAAACATCTAAAGGAAGGACTCTCAAATACTACTCGCAAAATCACGTCACCGGAGAATATGATCCAAGCCTTCCTCCCCGTTCTGACAAAGGATACAATAAAAAGGCCGAACAAGTGAAGGTAGCTTCCTCACAAGTCGGTCCATTGTGTTAGCAAGGCTATGAAGAACTTGCCAGGTAAAGAACCTCACCTTCCTAGGGATCTTAATCCTCCAAAGTAACTTAAAGACCGACACACCAACGAGAGAAGGATAAACCAAATACTGAAAGAGAGACTTGCATGAGAACCCTTTCAAATGATTGAGGCTCCAGAATCTAATGTCCCTTCTCCCTCTTTTAAAGGGGTGACCCTCAAGTGAAGAAAAAAGAGCAACCACCTACATCGCCTCTCTATTAGAAAGAGAGCAAGGGAACTCACAAGAAGAGGCATACAAGCTCCCAACCCACCCAAGAAAGTCGATAACAAAATGATTTTTGAGGGACGACAGATGATACAAATGAGGGAACCAAGCACAAAGAGGGTCTCTCCCCCACATAGTGATCTTCCCAGAAGTACATGTCCCTCCCCTCCCCCCACCACACAAAGGATCAAGGGAACAAAAGAAGGGAGCTATTTCGCAATATTTTTCCACAATTTCTGGTTAGTACCTTTGACCCCCTTGGACAACCACTCGAAAGGATGAGGGCCATGTTTACTAGCAATGATCCTGCGCCACAAAGAATTAGGCTGAGAAGGAAAACGCCACAGCCATTTGGCTAACAGAGTTTTGTTTCGCACCCTAATATTCCCAACTTCAAGACCCCCAAAGGACACCGGTCTCTCAATAACCTCCCATCTAATCAGATGTGACCCCTTACCTTTCCCCTCTTCGAACCTCTTCAAACCCTTAACTCTCAATGAATGGACTTAAATTCTTACTTTTGTACTCTTGATGAAAAGCCTTCATAAAAATGGACTATATATTATAAATTAACCAAACAAAATAAAAGACCAAAAAGCCTATAATTGTTCTCATAATCATTGAGGGCTTTAGCGAAACTAATGTTTTTATGGCTAAGATCCTTTTTCAACTGATTCACCACAAGAAATACTCTATGATCCAGCTCAGACACACATGGCAGAGCCTAGTTTCTTAGAAAGTCGCATTGGTTAAGTCAAAAAAAAATCTTCAGTAACAAGAAACAGGACACATAAGATCTATGGTTTCCCCGTTCAAACCCAATGACTACAAGTTATTTTCATTTTTACTATTATGAACAACCAACGTTTCAATGTCCAAAATCCCTTTTTTTAATGACTCACCACAAGTATAGTTGGTTCCACACTTCTTGTGGAAGCAGAACATAGTCACGACCTTCTAAAAGAGTATCATGTATTTCAATGCTCGCACTAGAGTCCTCTGACACGGCATCATAAATTAGGTCAGAGTTATCAATATTAGCAGGTCTTTTTAACATGCTTGAACCAAATGAATCGTAAATTTCTGCAAAAGAGGATCCATCATTTGCATTAATCGGTTGGTCTTGGTTGACATATTCAATCCAGTGTTGCCACCATCTGTTACAGTAACATCCAATCATTAGAATATGTTTGTCAATTGCTTGGGTGAGATAACTATATGATATCTGAAAGTTAAATGAAAATGCCGATTCTTACAGACCATAAAAAGCAAACCATGCAAAACCCACTTACTATAAGATTTTCTTAAACCAAAAGAAAATATTCCAATGAGAAGCAAGCTCTGAGTTAAACCGATTTCTTTTATTGCTCCAGCTTACTCCAACCATAACAATAAGACAAAAATATCACTTTTCACATTAAATGGTAAGTCTTTCACATTCATTCCCCCAGTGACAGAGAGAGAGAGAGAGAGAGCAAAGATTGGGCCTAGATGACTGCACAATGAAATTTGTATAAATTGTGGAACATCATTAGAGGCGAACAAAACTTTCACATTCTATTTCCCAGCAAGCAAAACATATGCATACATATTGGCCCTGATACTTGCATATAGGATCCTCAAAGCAGGAAGAACCAGATGGGTGGGGGAAGAACCAGAACAACAACAGAGTAAGGGTGGATATGAAAAACGTTTCAAACATAAATTGTCCATAAATTTAAGAATTCTCAGCCAAATACCCACTTTCTGAAATCTAGCAAAGAATCCATGCATAGCTTTCTATGAATTATTAGACAACATGAAGTTTCCATAAGTACTCTTAAAATCCCATTAATAAAATTAGAGAGAAGTAATTCATAACTTTGAAAATTGTAACGGATTTAAGAAAAGTGGAGGAGGGAGAACCTTTGAGTGATTAAATAAAAGATGTCACCCTCTTTAGTATTAGCTTCAGCAGCCAAAGCAATGTCTCTAATCATAATCCTCTCTTCTTCTGGAGTGAGCTCCGTGCAGCCACTACTGCTACACATAGAGACTTCAGCCATCTTCCCGACTCCTTTCCTCTGAGATTCAGAGAAGAAATGCTTCGAATTCAAGGTGGAAAATTTTGGAATTCCCGAACGATTTTTACTGATATTTTCTCAGTAACCAAAAAAATTAAACGTGTGCAAATTTTCTTTCATTTACGAAGAATATGACTTTAAAATTCAATCTATCTCGTGCTAGTTACCCAAACCCTTGTTTGATGAACAGACCAGTTCTGAGCAAAGCAAGCTGAATCGCCTTGACGATGGTTGAATCGCCCAAATTGCCTTCCCAGGAAATCAAACTTAGCTCGGACCGGGTTCATACGTTTTTTATTTTCTTCGAAACCGAGTCATACGGAATTAAGGCAAAGTAATGAGAGATTTGTAGAATAGACCTTTTGGGAAGGCATTTGATTCCGAATTTATTTGAGTCGGTAATTATTGTTTGAAAAGTTAAATTAACTATATTATGGTAATGATAATAATAACAGTAAATATGTCAAAAATAACTATTATTTCTCTAAAATAGTAATAATAATGATAATCACAATGATACGATGTATTTTTCAAACGCAATAAAATTGGACATGCTCTGCTTGTCAATCAATTTACATTTGTTGATTATAGATTTGGAAGTGGGTCTCATGTGTTAATATACACAAGTAAATAATACCACCAAAATCAAATGGGGTTCACTTTTTAAATTACTATTGACTTATTACCTTTTAATTACGGTAAACATGACATTGATTACGCAACATATTTTTTCCATTCCTAAATACCAAACATATTCCAAAGAAATAAAAACTTTTCAACTTTCACAACTATTTTGTCATCAATCATGAACATCGGGTAATCTTAAAAATTGAACAACTTCTTGTTTTTCCTTCTTGAAAATGTAACATATTTTTCACCACACAATTTGAACACTTAATTATATAATAATTTTATTTTACGTATCCAAATACATGTCATATTCCAATATAATGAACATTTTATCCATTTCCTAATCCTTGATATTTCAATTAATTATAACTCAACCATAAATGTTAATTTAAAAAAAAAAATGTATCTTGTTGTTTAGACATTTGGGAAAGTATGAATTTTAATTATTATGGCTAATGATTTCTTTTCTTTTTTTGTCCTTTTTTTTTTTCCGCAGGTATTTGATTCTGTGCATTATACACTTATACAATAAAATAATTTTTTTTATGCAAACTTTTTTCGTGCAAACATTTTTTATAGTTGAATTTTATGGTTGAGTCTAATTTGTCGCTTACAAATGAAATAATAATGTCTACAAAAATGTCTATATACATGTAAAAGTAATGCATAGCAATGAATAACACTCAATACACACAAATTCTTCCCTAACGGTTAAACAAAATTCAGGTTATAAAAAGTCTACTCCGAACTTAAAACTAACGTACCTTAAACTAATTGTTGGAGGACATGTGCAATTAGTTTGGAAACAAAAAATAAAAGATTAGCACAATTTTTCTTTTAGTAATCACCCTTCGACGTATAAATATTACATTTAACGTTGACAAGATACTATTATATATATAACCAACAACCTTACAATATACTTTAATGATCTTAGAACATATTATTTGTACACGAATTAAAAATATGTAGTCAATAAAGGTTCATTAGAGGTGGTCTTCGCCAAAGTTGATCACTTGAAATGAATGTTAGTGTTGGTTGTCAAATGTGATTGTCATCGGAGTTAATTATCGAAGGTTGTCTTTGTCGAAGTTGTCCTTGAAGGTGGTTGCCATAACTTAGAGTTGGTCGATGGAGTTGCTTTGTGGGAAAGTGGTCGTGGGAGTTGGTCGTTGAGTTATTGTCAGAGCCTGTAATTGGTTGCCAGAGTTGGCCACATGAAGGTGGTCACTGAAGTTGTTGTGCAAAGGTGGTCGTCAAAAGTTAGTCGTTGGAGTTGTCATCGGATGTAGTTTCCGAAGGCGAGAGTTGGTCATCGGAGTTGGCAATACGATGGTGATCATCGAAGTATGTCACAAAGTTGCTTGTGTGAAGGTAGTTGCTTGGAAACCATTATAAAACTAGTAGGCATGAGAATTATTTTCGCAAACATGCTTTCTGTAAAACATTTGCAATCAAAACAGTTTAAAAATGTTTTAGTTCGAAAATATTTTAGCCATTCACCTCGAACTCTTAGGAACTTTTCACTTTAGTAGCTCCTCGGGTCCCTTTTTCACCCCTAGAATCCAGATTCAACTTACAATTTAGACTATTTATAGTTCCGAACCTTATTTGGAAATACTTTCTTCTACAAATTTATTCTAAAATGTCTTAGGAATATTACCCTAAACTTTCAGCTCATAATTCCTCGTGGTTTGGCCGGAATCTCAAAATCTTCAAGACTGGCTCAGACTGATCCGACAGTCTGACCCTTCTGCCTTCTTCTCAACCTCCAGCCCAGTTTCTTTGAGCATTTTCCTCCGGCAGCCTTACTTTGAAAACTAGATTTCTAGAGCTTTCAGATGGCTTTAGAATCACTCCAAACGCACGAGTATATTGAAAGATCTTCTCGTCCAAAGTTGATACATTCCTCTGAATCCTCACTGCCCTCTACTTTCTCTACGAAATTTATGATTTTTGTGTGATTTGAAAATGAAATCCCAACTCCCTATTTATAGGCGTTCAAATTGTTCGTGGGATTGACAGCATCTACTTGGCTGCATGGCCAAATGTTTAATCCTCCCTTTATCAACGTTAGCTGACTTCATCTTGGTTCATGTGTTCTTCCCAAACGCATCCAACACAATTTCTTAGGGTTTCAGAATTTCTCTTAAATCGGACATCTAGATTTTAATTGACGTTTGCCCTTACGTCTTCAAGCTTTGTTTGTATTCAATTAGGGTTTTTACATGCATAATCCACCCCAACACGTCCAAATACATCGCCCAAAAGCTTGCTCGGTCGTTCAATGCATAGGCGAGGCGTGGGCGGACGTTTGAATCGGACAAAGCAAGGCTAACACATAGGCACTCTCGCTCTTTCCGCTCTCGGCAGTGTCGCTCTCTCCCATTTTCTCGCTGGTCTCGCTCTCTTTCACTCTCGCTCTTTTCAGCAATCTCGCTGATCAGCTCTCTCTAATCTCGCTCTCTCCAGCTTTAACTTTCTCTCCATCCCGCCTCTCTTCAGTTTTCTCGCTGGTCTCGCTCTCTCCACTTTCTCGCTCTCTCAGCTTTCTCGCTGGTCTCGCCCCCTCCCATCTTCTATCCAATCTCGCTTTCTCCTATTTCCTCTCCATCTCGTTGGTCTCAATCTCAATGATCTCGCTCTCTCCATCTTTCTCTCAAAGTTTTCTCTCCAATCTTTAGCTACTGTGACAAATGTTCCCAATATTATATATATTATATATATATATATATATATATATATTTACCTGTTTACTCACCACTTAATGATATTTTTACACGTCTTCCAGGATAATTCCAAATAATATTTTCTATATTTTTCCTTAATTCCTTACTCCGTACTTCACCTAATTTTTCATATTTAGCCGTATTCTTCCCTAAATTTTCCAAACTCAATCTCAATATTATTCACATTAATTCCACGTACTTAATTTCCATATTTATTCCCACTTAAATATTTTCCCCAACTTTTCCAATATTATTTTCTCCTTTCAAATCTCCATTCCTTCTTCCACCAATCACACTAACTTTATCATTAACCTGCTCAACTTATTTATACAAATTTAAATAGGGACACACAATTAAGTGGAAAATTAAGACAATTTAAATAAGAAAACACACTTAAGTGTAAAATTGGGATTCGGGGTTACGGTGGTCGTCGAAGTTAGTCGCCAGAGTTATCGTCGAAGGTGGTTGTCAGAGTCTAAGGTTGGTCGTTAAAATATGTCACGGAGTAAGGTAACGATAGTCGCTGAAGATGGTTGATTGGTGGAGTCATTGATAACATTGGAGGGGAATGAGTGTTGGAGAGAGTTTGTAAAAATAATCAACTCAACTTCACTTACATTTAAAGTTGGTGAGTCAAACATTGAGTTGGTAAATTTTACCAACTCAATCCAACTCATGTTGCCATGTCAAACACCTTTTTAATTGTTAAGATTGAGCTATGCTTGCTTTACCACTAAGGCAAAGTACTTTGAGTTTCAGAATCAGTTTAAAACCACCCCAAAAAAGCTATCATTTTGGTCATGGAATTTGTATTTAATAGCAATTTTCTCAAATTTTCAAAACTCATCATTTTAATGCTTATTTCATAACCATTTCATTTTTTGTTTTTGTTTTTCAAAATTAAGCTTGTTTCTTCTTCTTCTTTTTTTTTTTTTTTTTTTTGTTATAAAATTTGAATTCTTAGCCAAATTTAGAAAGCAAAAATAAATGTTTAAAAACTACTTTTTTTAGTTTTCAAAATTTGGCTTGAGTTTTTTAAAAGAGAAAATTGCATAAACTACCCCTAAACTATGAGGTTGGTTACAAACACACCCATAAACTTTCAATTTGATTAATTATACTCGTGTAGTTTCTTAATGATTGCAGTTAGCCCATCCCGTGTTAAATTAACTTTTATTTATAGATAACTCACACATTGACAAGAGACCAAACCTGTTCTTAAAAAAGCAAACATGCACGATTCTTACTTCAAACACTTTTTCCATCACCTCTCCTCTTATTCCTTTATTGTTTTCTTCTTCCTCATTTTCTTCTACTCCCTCCCCCACGGTCGTTGTTATTGCTTCCACATCGTGACTTTGTATCTTCATCGTTCTCTAATCCTTTCCTTCCGTTATTGCTTTTCCTTTTCTGCTAAGATACACGTTACGTGCCTATTCTATTGGTGTTTGTGCCCTAGATCTTGTAGTTCGTAATGTATAAACAAAATTCATTTATTTAATAAAATAAGAAGTTATTTTATTTGACATTTGTACTTTTGTAACTCAATCCAATATACTAATATCCAACAATATTCCATGTAATTTGAACAACATGTGGTTGACATATAAGTGGATCGTGTTCAAGTGATAATTTAACTGGTTTATGGTGTATGGATAATGTTGAGTATCTTATCCTAGTCATAGTATGGATACGATCTACTTTGTAATCGTTACAAATGATTTTATCCAATTCGTTCATGTAGAGACCTGCGAGTATGTTTTATACAAAAAGCTTGTATAAGACCGAACCGCAAGATAATTAATATCTTTTTGTAACACCATTGATTGAAGAGATTAATATTTCATAGGATGATCATACATAAGTCAATCTTGATCTTGAGTGAGGTATGGACTCTTACTTGTGAGAGCTTGTCCTTTGACTTGTATGGGTGAGAATGGCTCGTGTCACCGACTTAATAAGCTTACCATTTTGGGAACAAAAACTGAGTAGTGAGCTAAGAACATAGCTACACAAAATAGAATTCACTCCTTTCTGACTTAAGGGTAAATAGATAGGTTGTTCTCTTATATGTTGACCGTGGGTTTTGAACAACGAGGTCCCTCATTCTCATTGGCTCGAGAATATTTTTTTTTCTAATAGTAGGACCATAAGCAGGCTGTTCATTAAAGAATCAATAAAACTTAAGGAACGAGAGATAATTACAATGGTAAAATGGTAATTTCACTTAACTGTAATTATGAAAGACTTGTAAAAGATCAACTTACTGTAATGATTATATCCATGGACACATAAATATTATATAATGAGAAGAGTGAAACTATGGGTCTTTAGTGGAGTAATCCATAGTTAATGAATGTCGATTAATTTAATTAAAGAGTTTAATTAATTCATCTCGAATCATCGGAGTTTCTAATTTGTAGGTCCATTAGGTCCTGCTACTAGCTCGCTAAGGGTAAAACAATGATTGATTAGTTTTGGAAAAATTTAAATTGTTCAAATTATAAGGGAATATATGTTAATTATATGTGATCTAATTAATATAATGTATATAGGTACACTATATTAAAGTTAATTTTAAATGAGATTCAAAATTAAACTATATAGTACGAGAGAATAATATATTTGAATAATATTCAAATATTAAACAATATGAATAAGATTCATATTAAAACTATAGGTTAAATTTAATATGATTGTGATACACATTAAAACTATAGATTATGAAAGGAAAATGCATTTGAATATAATTAAAATATAATATCGATTAAATATATGATAGGAAAATTAACTCCCCTCTCTCATGCTATGCAATAACTCTCTCCATCTTTGAAAAGATAAGAAAGAATCTCTCTTTTTGAACTTTCTCACTCTTTTAATATTCTTATACAATAGAGAAATTGTTTCTACGCAAAACATTTTCTTTCCCTAATATTTCAAAAGGTGATTTCCATAAACCAAGTCCTTGACGAAGAATAACGGAGAAGATTCAATGGTGGTGCCTTCATTCGTTGGAGAAACTTTCTGGTGTATTTATCAAAGAATTAGTCTTTAAGGATAAGTTTTGTACATCTCCGTATTATTTATAGAATAAGAAAAATGCATGTTTAATTCTTTGTTTATTACTTGTCTGTATTATGTAATTCAAATCAACAATTAAAGGCAAGACGATCAATCGCTTCCGTTGGGATTTGATCCCTTCAAATCCTCCTGTCTCTTTTTTCATATTATTGATCTTCATCGTTGTCATTGTTGGCCATCAACTCACCTCATTTTTCTATCTCCTTCTCACGTCAAGGTCTATTGTCGTAATCAATTTTTTTTTTCTTTGTAGTCTACTCTATTTTGGCAGAGAGCAAATTTGGAATCAAACCTTTGAATCCACACGTACCGGCAGAGGACCAAGAAATTACCCGACCCCGTACATCTGTAACAGTCACAATTGTATTGTTGAAACTTACTTGAACATGAATAACGCCCTTTGGTATTCTACGCGTACTTTTACATGAGTTAATACGTCCATTTCTACGTGAACCGATTCTTGGTATGAATTTTGCCATATTTTATCATCTCATAAAGACCATTTTAATTTGAAATATTGTCAAATCAAACGTATTTTACTTGAAAATATTTTGGATAAAAAACATGATTTTCAAATCATTTTGATTTTTAAATCATACATTCTTATTCATTCCAAACACACAAAATGATTTCAAATTTATTCGGATTTGAAATCCTATAAAATCGATGTCGATAAATATATCACAATGCTAATTTTATGGAAATTTCGATGAAAATATGAATATTTCTAGAAAATTTATAAAAAATAATAAGTTTAAACAAATTTAAATTAATTAATAAATATTTTATTAAGTTAACGCATCTACTATTTATATTATATTAGTGATATTTTGCTGCTTACATTTTTATGTTCTTGTTACTATATAATAAAAATATTGATTAATCGTCGTGTGGATTACAAACGTATAGAAATATAAGGAAATATCGAAATGTCTACATATATTTAGTACTATGGGAGTGATTATCCAACCGCTTGGGTGACTTATGCAATTTTCCCCATTTTATAAAAGCCTCAAGTCCCGAAATTTCGTTACAATGACACCACACCAAGCCTTGGCGAAAGCCGTGTGGAAGGAGCTCTCACTTCTCTGCAGTCTTCGACTTTCTCTCTCTATAACGATATTCATATAGCGCTTACACTTGAATGTCGGCGTCGCAGAGAATTTTCTGCGCTATAACTCTTCCTCACCCTCGTTTGTATGCGCCTTCGGCCTTCAATTACAGGGCCTTCCCCTTCATTTGCCACCCTCTTTCCCACTTTATCTTACCACGCTCTCTCACTCTCGCACCTTTAACTTCCTCCCCTTTCCCCCTTTCTCGTGATTCTCGATTCATCATGCCTTACAATCAGGTACCCATTTTTTTTCTTTGATGAATTTGGTGCAGCATTGATGTTTTTGGGTTGTGAATTTATGTGCTTGTGATGAGATGTCCATTTTTGTATCTGGGTATCTCAATTTGTTTTCATTAATGCTTTTGATGTTCATAACTGTTCCGTTTTGAATGCGGTAATCTGTTTTCTGTTGATGTTGAAGATGGATGGGCTTTGAATTTGTTATTTGTTATCTCTTCTCGACGCTTGATGATGAATGTTTTTACAATGCTGGCATGTAAAAAGGATGCGGTGCTAATTGGGTTTTTGTTTTTGTTTTTAATTTTTAAATACGCTTACCATATATGAGACACTTCAATTGTACTGCTTATGTCTCAAGGTATCGATAACATGTAATTATAATTTTATCTTTGGGATTATCTATGTTGAGTTTGATCTTGATTTGCAGCGAAAGGGTGGCCGTAGAGAACAGAAGTGGAAAGAGAAGGCAAAGGTTGATAGAAATTCTACAGAGTCAGAGGCTGCTGCTGAAGTTGTTACTAATGCACTCGGTAAATTGAGGGTCACTGAAAATGATCAACCTCATGTTCTTACTTCTAGTGCGCAGTTTGGAAATGCCCAGCTGACAAATCAGGTCACCCCTGGGCTTGCCCATAGAGCAGTTTGGAAACCAAAAGCGTATGGAACAACTAGTGGGGCTGCAGAGGTTGAAGGTGAAAAAGCACCTACCAATGGAACGTCAACCGAAAACAAAGGGAGCAACGCTGAACTGGCAGCACAGAACGGCGCCGTTGGCTTGAGTCAATTATTCAAGGGCAATCAGATTGAAAAGTTTACTGTGGATAATTCTACTTACACACGGGCACAAATAAGAGCTACGTTCTACCCTAAATTTGAGAATGAGAAGTCGGATCAGGAGGTATTTCTTTATTCAATGTGTTTCTTTTTGAAGTTACACTTGGACTCTGGATTTGCTTTCTTACACAGAATTATTTACTTTTAGCTCATTTGTTAGCTTGAGATTATTCTGCCTCCAAGATATTTTACCCATTCACCATGTCATTGGCTTGTCTAGGTATGTGTTTCTAGGTGCATGCTTGTGGTTGTGTACTTCTTTTGAATCTCTTGACCATCATCTTTGGGTCATTGGTGTTCCTTCAAAATCCTGGTTCCCAAGGCTTTTTAATATCTCCCCGCTAACAAATGTGGCTGTTAGTTCTTGTTGGGATTTATCATCAGGTTTATTCTTGGAAATTTCACTATTTTCAGTCTCTCTCGAATCTTTTGGCTTCTTCTTCTTTGATGCCCAATGGTCTGTTCAAATCATTATGGAAGTCAAAAAGCTCCAAGGAAATTATATTATTGTTTGGATATTGCTTAACGGAAGTCTTAATTCAAATGAAATTTTTCAAAGGAAGAATACGTCTCTATGGCTTAGGCCCTCGGTCTGTTTTATATGTTTTAAGGATGAGGAATATCTCATTTCTTCGCCTGGAATTCATCCTATTGTCTTGAACCTCGGTCTTTTGGGGGGACTTTAACTTTTCTTGGTGGGCCTAAGTTCGCTACAGCCTTAGGAGTTCAGCACTAGGTTTGTTTAACTTAATATTATCACCGAAGTTGCAGGCCTTTTGGATATTGCTATATTGTTTCAAGCCCTGTTGATGTATTTTATAATATTCTCACAGCTGTAGTTTATATTCTGCCTTTTGGTTAAGTGTTTTAGCCAAATCTTGATGTCCTTGTAGTTAGTTAATTGGTTATTCAACTTCTTGTTTTTATAATCTTGTCTTTCTTTAGTTACCGTTGGTAACTTTTGGAAGCTTAGGTTGTAAGAGAGTTTAGTATTTAAACTCAACTCTTCAAATCAATAACACATCTTTGAAGCATTTTTCAGACTTGAGTGTTATTATCTCTGTGTGATACCACTTATAGTATTCTTTTTTGGGTAGTTTGTTTGGAAAACTTATGCTTCATTGCCCCGCTTCTAAGCTTTGGTATTTGGATTTCTCCCTCTATGCCCCTTGTGTTTGGTCCACAGTGCATACAGAAGATTTTTCAAGGCATTCCATTTCGATGGATGGATCTTTTGGGTTCTACTCGTCTTCTAGACTCTTTTTGGCATTCTTCATAAAAGCTTTATGCTAATTATCATATTCAAGACATTTGCTTGTATTTAAATATTTTTCTTTTCTCCATTTAAGTTTTATATTGTCTCTATTATCTTATTACTCTTCTATTCTTTTTGGTATCGTGTATTTTTGAGCATTAGTCTCTTTTCATTTTATCAATGAAAAGTCTTGCTTCCTTTTAAAATGAAGGATGAGGAATCTCTCAACCACATCTTCTTTGAGTGTTCATATGCTCAACATTGCTGGAGGCTTTTATTTGATCTCTTCAATATTTGTTTGCTTTTCTCAAAGACTCTGAAGGGGAACGTTCTTCGGCTTTTTTGTAGCATTAGATGGACTTCACAAGCTTATTTGCTTTGGGTTAATGCAGTAAGGGTCTTGCTTTCCAAACTATGGTTTGAAAGAAATCAATGTATCTTCAAAAGTTCTTCCCAAAGTCCTATTGTTTGGTTTGATTCAGTCCATTTAAAGCAGCCTCTTGGTGCTGTCTCTCCAAATCTTTTGACGGGCTTACAATTCAAGATATTTATCGTTGATGGATTTCTTTTAGGACACTCTGAAGTGTTGTATCTTTGTTTCTTGATAATTTTCTTTGTTTCATGTTTCTATATTGTTATTTCTCTGGTTTATTCCTTTTCGTTTCTTCTTGTATCTCTGAGCATTAAGTCTCTTTTAATTTCCTTAATGAAAAATTTCATATCCTTTTCTTAAAAAAAAAAAAAAATGAAAAAAAACAAATAAGATCTACTAATAAAATAGTTCGGTGCCTTTCCTATTTAGGTCTTTCCCCAAGTCATAGTTCTAGGAGCTTTAGAGACTTACCCTTATTCAGTTTGGCCTTAGCGGCAACCTATTTTATGTACCTATTCAGAATCCCCAGTGTGTTTAGCAAGATTTTGGAGAAGTTGATGAGGGATTTCTTGTAGGAAAGGGTTTATTTTATTTTATTTTTTTATTTTTTTAAAATAATAATAATAATTTTTTAGAAATTTATTTTTAAGGTTTGACAAGAGGAAAGTCTCACATCTCATTAATTTGGAGGTGTTATCTAGGCCGTTGGACCTAGGATTAGTCATAGGCAATGTAAGAGCGAGAAACAAGGCCTTGTTGGCTAAATGACTTATGCAAATTCATCATGATTATGACACCTTATGGCACAAGCTTATTTTTACCAAGTATGGGCTTCATCCTGTTGAGTCCATCTTCGACTTCCTTGGGTTTCCACCACCTGTTGATGATTAGGGAAACAATACTGTCATGGCTTTGTTATTGTCTCGCTAGCTCCTGTTCGTCAAGTGACTCTATCTTTTCCTCTGTGTGGAGGCTAAAAATTCCCAAGAAATCTAAGTTTTTTGTTTGGCAGATTATGCATGGAAGAGTTAATTACCTTGGATTGGATTTTGGCATGAGGGTCCTCTTTGTCAGACTATTTTGATGTGTTTCTTGCACTAGGGCAGCAGAAAGCCGACCTCTCCAAGTCCTACCTAAGAACTTCACTTGAAGGCCTAGCTTCTTCAAGCCCATCTAAGAATTTCATTCTTCCCAGGAGATCTTGTTTCTTAATCTGATATCCCCAAAGACCTAATCCAAGTTTTTAGGGAGTCCCTTGGGACCACAACTTACCAAGAACCAAGAACCAAGAACCTTCCCACTGACAACCAGGAAGGTAAGGAGGCCTTAAAGATATAATCTCAAACATAAATGAGCAGGTCCCCACTTAGGAGCACCTGAGACCAAGCAAACTGACAATTGGTTAGAGGTGAACCTTGGCTTGAAGTCTACCTCCAAAAAAGGAATCCGTCCACCTTCTATAAAGCAGAAACCTATCTAACCATTACTTACCTTGCAATTAGACCAAGTAGACCTCCCATCATTAGCCAGGAGCTTCTTTTGCATGCGCCTATTTGTGTTAGGTTGGTTTCTTCACAGCTTTTGGGGCTTTGGACTGAGAGAAATAATAGAGTTTTAGAGATATGGAGAGATCTTGGGAGGAGGTTTGGCCAATCGCTACGTTTAATGCTTCTATTTTGGGTGTCAGTTTCTAAGGAATCTTGTAATTACATGCAAAGTCTTATTATTTTGAGTTGGAAACCTTTTTTGTATAGTTAGTTTCATGGCTCCTTTTAATAAACCATCTTGTCTACCCTTTGTTTTCCCTTTTGTAGTCGTTTAGAAAAATGGGAGCATGGTTTCTCATTTTTTTTGTGGATAAATGGATGGGGAAAATTCTCTTGTGAACCTTTTACTTTTCTTTTGGCTTCTATTGGACCTTTATCTTTGTGAAGCGTGCATCATGCCACCATATTTAATAAACCTTTCCTTTATGGAAAACAAAGAAGGTTATATGGTCATTCTGGGGCAATTTTAAACTTATAAGTTTTGATAAGGTGATTAGATTTAACTGTTTATTTATTTTATTAGATTGATATTTATTTCATTGTCAATGATTTGAGAATTTTGTTTCCTGGTAATATGTTTAATGTGTATATGATTTTATGTCAGATTAGAACAAGGATGATAGAGATGGTATCGAAAGGTTTGGCTACATTGGAGGTATAGAGATTTACCTGCATTTTTTTGTCAAGAATGCTTGAATGTTTATGGTGTTTAATGTTCCATTTATGATGGAGTTACTATGTAGTATTTAATGTCATTCACTCCCACATTGTGGATTTTAAACCTTCAACGATGGCGTATTAGTTTCGAAGTAGAAGTATATTGAACAATATGGACGTTGATTCAATTTGGGTGTTCTTTTGGTGACTACCCATTTTTTGAATTTTTATGCTTTGATACTGCAAAAGTGGGCCCATACTACCTTTCTTCTACAAGGTTTTTTGAATTTTTATGCTTTGATACTACTCATTTCATGATAAATTGATATATTTCTGTGAAAAATTTCATACCCCCCTGCCTTAGTTCTTCATTGCTTATACTCTCTGGTTATTGTGTCTAAGGGTAAAAGTATGTTGATTGTGTTCTGAATTCTATAAGCTGTTATTAGGTTATTCAACTTGGAAATTTCTACAGGTTTCACTAAAACACTCAGGGTCTTTGTTTATGTACGCTGGCCATGAAGGTGGAGCATATGCAAAAAACAGCTTCGGGAATATGTATGACAATATATGCCTTTTCTTTTTAATTCTTTTTTTGAAGGTGTATTGTATGCTGATTTTCCTAAATCCATTTTGATAAAGCCAGTAAGGAATTGAATTTGAAGTGGTACTCATGGTATTTTTTCTTGAATACGGATATTTACAAATGGTCATTGCATATAACTGTTCTGCCCCCACTACCTTCAATATCATTTCCATCATTATTATTTCATTTGTATTTTTTAGTATTAGAATAGGAGGATGTCATATATTCAGACTTCTTTTTGGAACTTGTTACTGTTTCCATTCTATTTCACCTTCAATATCATTTCCGTCATTATTATTTCATTTGTATTTTTTAGTATTAGAAGAGTAGGATGTCATTTATTCAGACTTCTTTTTGGAACTTGTTACTGTTTCCATACTATTTCACCACGTTTTCGAAGCTTTTCTGAATAAAATTCCACTTTCAGCTACACTGCTGTTGGTGTCTTTGTTCTGGGAAGGATGTTTCAAGAGGCTTGGGGAGCTGCAGCAGCAAAAAAGCAGGCAGAATTCAATGATTTCCTTGAGGTATTGTTAACATTAGAAAAATAATGATTTTGTATGTCTAAAGTTTTTAGCCTTGTTCCTTGCATCTTTTTTATGCCTTCTTGTTGATTGGTGCCCCATTTTTGTTTATATTGTACAAGTTTTATGTTTGGTTCTTTTTGATGTGGCTTTTTTCCCTTTACATCCTTTTGTTTCTTCCATTTTTCTCTATTAAAGCCTAAAGGATGGCTTTCCATGAAAAATAAAATGCTATGAGAATCTTGAATATGTTTATATTTGTTTTGTCATTTCACATCTCCTGGCAGCACTCAAATATCTTGCTACCTTTCTTCTTTTAGAGTAACCGCATGTCCATATCAATGGAGTTAGTAACTGCTGTTTTGGGAGATCATGGCCAGCGACCACGGGAGGATTATGGTAATATCAATTTAGAATGTTTAATTGTTTTGTTTCCTTTAAAAAATTTGAACTTTTAATTTATTACTCTTTCGTTTTAAATTCAGAAGGAGCTCCAAAATCTTAATATATTCAACTTGTACTGATTGTTTTTGGATTTAATTAAGAGGGAGTGCCAGAAGGAATTGTATGAACAATCTTTCCTTTGATAGGGATGGAATCTCACTCAAGATTTTTTCCCTTGATTCCTTTTAGTTATCTTTTGTATGACTGATGATTTGAAACTGGAGTAAGTCTTTACTTGAGCGTCCTTTTTTTATAGATTTTCAATAATTAAGCTGTTCTATTTGATGTTTGAGTTTTTATATATAATATTTCTCTTGACATTCTTCCTGCCCTCCAATCAAACTTATGGTTACTTTTTTCAACATTAGTCAGTTGTGTTTCCATTGAAGTTAATATTATTTTTATATTGCGCTTCTTTCTCAGTATATTGCATTAGGTTTTAAGTAGTGCGCTCTTTCATTTTGTGCAGTGGTAGTTACAGCAGTTACAGAACTGGGCAAGGGAAAGCCAAAGTTCTATTCAACTGCAGAAATAATAGCTTTTTGTAGAAAATGGCGCTTACCAACTAATCATGTTTGGTTATTCTCAAGCAGGTGATGGTCCATAACTTCATTTAATTTTCTTGGTATGAACAAATTTTTTCCGAGTCTCTACAACTCATTCACATTCTTTCTTTCATTTGAAGACTTGTTTTTAATATATATATATATATATATATATAGATGTCATGTAATTTCTAATTTTTGCACGACATGGAAAATTAGATTAAGGATTCTGTTTTAAAAAAAGTGACGATATCTTCACAGTTGCCGAACTCGTAAAACCTTCCATGCTTCTCAGATTTTTGACATTGAAATGCTACATTAACCTGTGCTTCATCCTTTTTTTTTTGTCCCAAAAAAGTGACTGAAGGTCTTTTAAGACTTATTTGGCAGCAATGAATTGTCTGAGAGTTATTTTATTCGTCATTAGCATTTAGTGCTTTATTAAATGTGTGTATCATCCAGAGCTCCAAGTGTTTCTTGCATGTAGCTACTTCTCTACTTTTGTTTACTTTCATGCAGGTTTTATTTTGATTTTGATTTGATTATATGACTTGAGTGCTCAAGTGATTTCTCTTTTAAACTCGGACGGTCTACTTTGAAAATAATGTGAATTTTACATTTTCTTAAATCTTGTAGTGTCTACTACTTCCTGTATGTTAATGTTAAACAACTATCTTCTGGCTCATGATCCTTTTCTTTTCTAACTTCTGAAGGAAGTCGGCAACATCTTTTTTTGCTGCATTTGATGCCCTATGTGAAGAAGGAACTGCTACTTCAGTATGTAAGGCTCTTGATGAAGTTGCAGAAATATCTGTACCAGGTATAGCTTTTGTCGGTTTAAATTTTTAGTAGTCAGGGTGGCATGTTATCCTCTTTCCAATTTGTATTCCTATTCATCCTGTTTTCTTTTGAGTCCTTTTGTCAAAGTTAATACGCTATCCCATTGAACAAATTCATTCAATGGATAGGTCTCTTTGCCTTACGCCTGTTCTATTATTCCATGACTTGCAGCTACGAACGTTAACAAGTTGTTCCTACTTTCTTGCGTGTTACTTATAAATTATAATCTTCTCATTTTGATGGACCCTGCAGTGTTCTCTCACTTTTGTTAAATCAGTTGAGAAGTTGATGATGATTGTCAACTGGAATTGGTGCAGGCACAAAAGATCATATAAAAGTGCAGGGTGAAATTCTTGAGGGTCTTGTGGCCCGTATAGTGAGCCATGAGAGTTCAAAACACATGGAGAAAGTATTGGAAGACTTTCCTGCTCTGCCAGACAACGAAGTAGGTATGGTTTTGCTACCGTTATTTTCTTTTAATCCTTTTCCATTGGCAACCTTCATTTTTTTTTTTTGTATACCCTGTTTTGTCTTAGGTGGACTTGATTTAGGACCGAGCCTAAGGGAAATTTGTGCTGCAAATAGGTCAGATGAAAAACAGGTAACAAAAATTCCTTGGCATGAAATATGATGGTTTTGTATGTTGATTTTTCACTTTGCATCTCACTGGAACAGAAATGGAATGATTCACCTGTTAGGCATCGTTTTTTTACTCTTATCTCTGCTTCTGTAAAATACAATTGCAGCAAATAAAAGCACTTCTTCAAAACGTTGGTAGTGCATTTTGCCCTGACCATTCTGACTGGTACGGTGATTCCCACTCAAGAAATGCAGACAGATCTGTTTTATCAAAATTCTTACAAGCCAACCCAGCTGATTTTTCAACCTCCAAATTGCAGGTTAGTCGTCACTTCATGTTAGGAAAATGAATTTTTATCTGTATTTGTGTTTTCTTTTAATACAAATGTTGCTTCATCTGCTCCAAGATCATTCGAGAACTGTTTTCCCTACCACTGTTTCACGTGTTGGTTATTTTGAAATTCCTTTTGAAGATTTTTTTTTGGTGGAAATGAAACATCATTCCCTCTTCCTCTGTTTTCATAAATTATTGATTTCGTTGGACATGCTACCTTCTTTATTAGCATCGAAATGAATTGATCATGAAGTACTTCAAATCTGCCCAGGAAATGATTCGTCTAATGAGAGAAAAACGACTTCCAGCTGCCTTCAAATGCTATCATAATTTCCACAAAGTTGGTTCCATATCAAATGACAACCTTTTCTATAAAATGGTCATTCATGTTCACAGCGACTCTGCTTTTCGGCGATATCAAAAAGAAATGAGGTACTGCTTGAGACATGCACTTTATTTTCATTTCCAGCGTGCAAAATAATTGTTCTGTTGGTATTGTTGAGCTACTGTCATGTTTTTATTAATTGTGCCAAATGTGTTGAACGTGTTTCAGGCACAAGCCAGGTTTGTGGCCATTATATCGAGGTAATAGCCAACCTTTCATAATGTTACTTCCTTTATCTTTAGATTTCAACTACCTTTATTCAAAGTATTTTAGGCATTCTCTTCAGTCTTCACACTTTTCTAGATGATGATCATGATTCCTAGATCTAATGTTTTACTCTGGTTTGTTTTGTTTATTATTAGTTGCTATTGTGAGCAGGGAAAAAATTGAACCCAAACAAAATTTTCATAAAAGATAGAAACGTTTCTTAAAAGATCAAGAAGAAAAAGCCTACCGGTGTGGTAGACAAAAGAAAAGTAAGAAACGTAGAGCAATTGAAATAGGCCTAAGTTATAAGTGTAGTCTTTTTGAACTTTTAGGGCTATGCTTTATAGTTATAACTTCTTGAACTTTAAAGAATTCTACTAAGATTCTAAACTCTCAATTTTGTATCTAATAGTAATAGGTCTCTATCAAATTTGGAATTGTATATGTCACAAACCTATTAAAAACAAAATTGAAAGGTTAGTGTTGGTGAATTTTGTGTCTAATAATTCCCTGAATTTTTAAAAATTTCAAATATGACAGTGACAAGTTTGACAAAATTACAAAATTGAAAATCCATAGATCTAATAGTACTTTTATAGTTCTAAAACTTTAGAGACTTATTCAGTCTGAATTCAAAAGCTTAGAGACCTATTTGACACAACCTTGAAAGCTTAGAGTGTGTTTGATTTGTGATTTGGTAACATAAATTTGAAAACAAGGACTCAATGAAAAACAAAGTTGTATTTTCATGTTTCCAATGTTTTTGGATGTGTTCAGTAGCAAATTTGAAGATTGGATTCTAATTTGGACAATTATTCAAAATGTGTTTCATAATATATTTATAGACAACAAAAATAGCTTTACTTACCCACTAAATATTAAATTAAATCTCAAATATTATTTATTAATTTAATGAACACATTTTTTGGTTATAAATTATGTAGGATTAATATTTTACAAAATCATATAATTTATATTATAGTGTACATATTTTATTTTAACAAAAGTAAAACGAGTTTATAATATGAAATACTCTATCTTGCGTAAGCTGGCCCGGACACTCATGGATATTAAAAAAAATTAAACACTATATTTATTTTTTTTAATGTAATTTTGCACTTCAATGTAAAATTCAAAATTTTTATGCACTAGAAACTTAAAAGAATTGGTTTTTGAATTTCTACTATATGGATCACGAAATTCAACCATTGTAAAAAAACAAATCTACTAAATAGATATTCGTTGAATCCATCTGATGCATTGAATCTGAAAAAGTTAAACAAAATCTTGATTGCATATCAAATAGGCCCTTGATAGATTTATTAGACATAATGTTGAAAGTTAAAGATATATGAATATAACCTTGAAAGTTTGTAAAGTAGCCTGTAAAGAACTAAAAACTTTAAATTTACGAAAATACTCTCCAATTATCACAATTAAAGCAATGATAAAAAATTAAATTTGTTGTAACCCCTCCACTTAGACTTTTGTTAGTGGTGATTTAACATAATATCATAGAGCAAGAGGTGGTTTCTTAGAACCGTTGTAATTCCATATTCTTATCAATTGATGTTGATAACCTTGGACATATATATATATTTGAAATGAAAACTAGACTTTTCATTGAAATAATGAATTTTAGGTCCTTAGCTCAATGGTAGAGTAGAGCATTTGACTGCATAAAGAATGAGTCTAATGCTCAAAGTACCTGACTGGAAATAAAAAGGAAAAACTTCAAACTTGCCAATACAAGGATAGAACCAAATTACTCTAAAGCTCTGAGGAAGAATTAAAAACATTCCAATTGAATGCACATCTGAAGATGAATATTCAGCAAAGTGCTTAGATAGAGAACAATGTGATAAGACTATAACTTGAACAAACCCGAAACACTTAGAAAACAAGCTTCTACTACAAAGCTCACAAAGATTGAGCCTGAATTTAAAGAAGGGCCAGCTAAAAAAATGATTGATGAAGTTCCAGAATCAAAGAAGAGACCAGCTTCCTCCAACAAACCGACTAATAGCACCTTCCAGAGAAAATAAGAAGAAATTTTCAATCATCAACTAACAAAGATTAACCTATCAACTTAATCTTTTGGATTCTGTGGTGATTCAGTAATCATAAATATCATTGCAAGACTACTCAACATAAACAGCGGATAGAGAACACTATTGTCGAGGATTTAAATTTAATCAAATCAGCACATTCTCATTTGGGAATTTGTCTTCAAATTTTCAATGATTTACTCACACCATATTAATGGAAGAGGATTTTAACTTTGTTTATCTTAATCATCTTGGCATTAAGAGGAAGAATAGGAAAGCAAGGGATGTGGCCTCTCTTTTGGTCGTGCTTGAGGGGGTTGTCTTTAGACAAGGGAGAAAGGATGTCAGGGTGTGGATTCCCAATCCTTAGGAGGAATTTTCGTGTAACTCGTTTTTTTTTGGTAGCCTTCTTGATCCTTCTCCCTCATGTGAGTTGGTCTTTTTGCTCTCTGGAGGATTAAGATTCCAAGGAAAGTTAAGTTCTTTACCTTGCAAGTTTTACATGGAATATATAACACTTTAGTTTGGCTTGTAAGTTGGTCCGCTTTTCTGCATTCTCTGTCGGAATGCGGGGGAAAATTGGAGCACATTCTTTAGAGCTGGGAATTCGCGAGAACTGTTTGGAGTGACTTCTTTCAGACTTTCTGGGCATGTCCAACATTGGGCTTTTTGGTTTATTTGCATTATCTTGCTTTTTATGTATCATTGTATTTTAAGCCTTAGCCTCTTTTCATTTCATCAACGAAAAGTTTTGTTTCCGTTTAAAGAAAACATGACTTCTTTCAAACGTTTGGTTGCTCGTCATAGGGAACCATGGATGAAGAGATAAGACTTTTGGGACAAATTTCATATCAATATAGATGGGTTTATGAGGCTGTTTGATAATGTATATGTGGGTGGAGTTTATAGTTGAATTTATTTTTGGGAAACTTTGGAGGAAATAATAGAATAAATATTTATGATGTATGTAGGGATCAATTTATATTTTTTTACTTAGTCTGTCGTAAGTGTTTCCCAATTTCCTCTTTCCTCATCTGCACTCTGTAAACTCTCCAAGCTAGCTTCTATTGTAACATCTTCATCCTCTTTAGTAAAAATTTGTTTCATTAAGAAGAAAAAAGAAAAGAAGAGAAATAAGATATGCTGTATCGAGCTTTTCGACTGTTCTGAACTGTATAGCAGACTTCTTGCTCACAATTTCATGTGTTCCCAGGCTTTTTTGTTGACATCAATTTATTCAAAGAAAACAAGGACAAGGCTGAATTAGTGAAAAGTAAAAACAATTTGATGGAGATTGAAGGCAATGGAACCTTAGGAAGAGATGGATTTGCTGATGAAGATGCAAATCTGATGATAAAACTGAAATTTCTTACATATAAGGTATTTTTGATTTAATTTGCCTAGTTTAAGTTATCTTAAAAGCATAAGAAGTAAATAGTTTACCTCATACAAGAGCAGGACTTTCTTGTAGGTTCTTTTTCTTTTGTTCCTTCCAGGTGCATTTCATATTGGGCCAGTTTTGTTGTCCATGATGTGGTTCCAACCCCCCCAACCCCCACCTTTTTGGAAAATAATATACGGTTCAATAGATATTGGCCATTGGTGGGCCATCCTTTTGGGTCATGATGTAAACTGTAAACATCACAAGCCTTCCATTTTTAATTCTTAAATCCTAATCGATTGATGTAGTAATGCTAATTTTAGTTGAGTGTAGTGGTTACAAGGCTCTTTGATTTAATCAAGAACCATGAGGTCTGAAATCTGAGATATTGAATCAACAAGTCTCAGAGCACTGCATGTTCTAGGGTTTAGGTTGGAATTGGATGAATATGGAGACTGAATTAAAAAATGAATTGTTTAGGTGTACTTTTTGTTGGGATTGCTATTAACAAATTGCTTAATTGAGTAGTCTGAACTATTTATATTTCTCTCTTAGCTGCGGACTTTTTTGATTCGTAATGGCTTGTCAATTCTCTTCAAAGAAGGTCCAGCTGCATACAAGGCCTATTACTTGAGGTATGATTAATTGATTTGATGAGGATGGGCATGCCATACACGTAAATTTAGAAATGAATCTATAGTTGAGGGAGGGAAATTGTAGACTAATAACTTTATGCATGGTGCAAGTGGATGGATGGGGCTACTGTCCTTCACTCCTCCACTCAGTTCAAATACACAACCAAGTTGCAAACATGGAAATCTTTTTTTCTTTTCCAGATCATTGCTTCTAGAATTGTGTTATTCATCATTAAGTATGAGGTCTCTTGTGCAAACATTTTTTTTCCATGAGAAACGTACTTTCATTATCAAGAGGAAACATACAAAAAGAGGGGAGATGGGGTATCACTACACACCAACATGTTATAAAAAGAAGCCCAACTGGTGCAAATATGAGTTAGCTATAAGTATAAAAGAATTTAGAAGACCAGGAAAAAGAAAAGAAGTAACCAAATCCCAAAAGATGTCACCGTTAGTTTCTTGACCATAAAAAGTTCTAGTATTTCTTTCAGACCAGATCCTCCAAAGGAGGGCAAAGACTGCATTTGACCAAAGGATTTTGGTATGGGCAAAAAACTGAGTGAAGAACCATCTAAAGCTTTGTTGGGCCTAACACCACGGTAAAATGAGCAAATTGAACAACCACCCCAGCAAATAACAAAGTGCAAAAGAAGGAAGGTACGTAAACTAAAAGATTCCTCAATGTTTATACAAAGAACACATTAATTGGGAGAAAGGGCAGAATTTCGGATAATTCTTTGGATTCTACAGTATTCAGCCTCTCAAAAGAGAATATCAACAATTTAACCTTCACCTTCTTAGGACATGAAGCTTTCCATATAAGATTAGAATTTTGCCAATTCAAAGCTGCATGTTTCACAATTAGCTTAGGAGAAAAGGACTTAATGGAAAAGGAGCCATCATTTTCCAGCATCAACAAATTCACATCATCCCTGTTATTTGGCCTAAAAAGATTGAAGCTTCATCAAGAGAGCAGCCCATTCATCAAACTCTGCATCCAAGATGCTATATACTACAGAGAAGGGGGAATAAGTTTACCATTGTTCAAAATGGAGACAGATTGTAGTTTTAAGGCAAATCCACATCCAAGATCTTCATTTCTACCCAAGGCCTTTTCTTTCCCAACAATACATCCCAAAAGAAAAAATCCATTAGATCATAGGCTTTCACAAAATTGATCTTAAATATAAGACCCTCCAACTTCACGTTCTTATAATCTATAATAGTCTTGTTCACAATGAGGATTTTATCCATAATTTTTCTACATACCACAGACGCTCATTGATATTCCAAGGGTCTATGGAGAGTTTCCCTAAGTCATTCGGGCCAGAAGCTTAACAATGATGTTATAAAGGATAATGATAAGGCTAATAGGTCTAAAATCTTTGACCTAATCTTGGGGATGAGGCAAATAAAACTTCCATTCATGGACTAATCGATGATGCTCCTCTTGTAAAACTTTTCCCAATTCTTTCTTTAAGTTCTTGTGCTGATATTTGAGAAATTTGAATTGAAATTAATAGTAAGAGTTTAAAAATGTTGAAGAGGACTTGGAATTTCCTTAGTGCATTACTGTATTTTGTCTAACCACTCATTATTACATTAGTATTACTTGTGAACGTGTGTTGTTTTCTCTTCTGTATACTTTATTTTAATAATGTAGGCAAATGAAGTTGTGGGGTACATCAGCCGGAAAACAAAGGGAGCTCAGCAAGATGCTTGATGAATGGTAAGTATACAATTATTGGTTCTTGGGCTGCTTTCTTGTTCCACTAGAATTGTAGGTACTTCACAGGGAAAAATAACGAAGTTGATGATATACTTTTAACATGATAGGGCTGTATACTTGAGGAGGAAGTATGGAAATAAACAGTTGTCATCGGCTACCTATCTTAGTGAAGCGGAACCTTTTCTTGAACAGTATGCTAAACGCAGTCCTCAGAATCAGGCTCTTATTGGATCTGCTGGAAATTTAGTTAAAGCAGAAGATTTCTTGGCCATTGTCGAGGAAGGAATGGACGAAGAGGGTGATCTTCAGAAGGAGCAGGAGGCAGCACCATCAAGTCCAATGCTCTCTGGGAAGGATGCTGTGCCAAAAGCGGAGGGTTTAATCGTGTTTTTTCCAGGTTATTATTTGGCTAATTGGCTAGGCTTTGTTTATTTCCAATGTTGTGAAGATTTTTGTGGTCGAGTTTTTCATGTCCAAATTTAGTTAGCTAGGTAAGGATTATGGATTATCTTGGTGGAGGAACTTCATACTTCCATAATTATATGTAGTGTGTTAGATGATATAATATTAAATTTACCTTCACTCATCAATTTAAGCTTTTGAGTCAATTGGTGATTTAAGATTGTATTAGAGCAGGTGATCTAGAAGGTCTTGTGTTCAAACCCCTACAATACTATTTCTTCTCCAATTAATATTGATTTCCACTTGTTGGGTCTTCTACATATTTCAAGCCCACAAGTGAGGGAGAGTGGTAGATATAATATTAAATTTAACTTTACCTATTAGCTTAAGCTTTTCGATCAATTGGAGATTTAAGAGTGTGTATTTTTGTCATGTTTTAGATAAGGCTGCCTGAACCTAGTTCTTCTTGTAGCCATGTCCATTTGCATTTGGACTTTTCTTAAGCATATAACAGTTGTATGGGTATGCTGTCTAGTACTTTTAATTTGTGGTAAAAGAATTAAGAGAACTATTCTACCCATTGACGTTTCAACAATATTTAATCACTTCAAGTGAAGACATTAAAGTATGGGTTGAATGCAGTTTGAGCTAAATGAGTACATTTATTGTTGGTTGTCATTTTCCCACATCCTCCAATTATAAAGCTACAAAAGTTCAGTTGTTACACTGTATCATATTGAGGTTTACAAATAAATTTATTGTTTCGATGTGGAAATTCTTTGGTAGCTATTTTTATTGCATTTTGACTCTTACAAGATGCTGTTGTTTTGGATCTTGAGGTGACCCTCAGATGCATTACACATTTTTTTTGCATTCAGTTAATTTTAGCTTGGTACGATTTATGAAATACATAGATATTGTCTAGTGTATCATGTATCATTTTTTTATGGTTTAACCAATTTCTCTGGTTATAAATTTTTTATAGTTCACTTTTATATGTTGCTTTGAACCTCAATTTACAGGAATTCCAGGCTGTGCAAAGTCTGCTCTTTGCAGAGAGATACTGAATGCTCCAGGAGCACTTGGAGATGATCGACCAGTCAATACTCTAATGGGTGACCTGATTAAAGGTATTATTTGAATTCCTTGACTCTTCACAGATTCTACGCTAGCAATTTCAGATGTTCCCCCAATGTGCACACACACACAACCAAAAAAGAAAGAAATAAAGGAAGGAAGAACAACTCTCACTAAGAGTAAGCCTTTACTTTAATCCCATGGCAAATAGGTTGTTACTCTTTTGGCATTAATTGTCTTCACAGAGCCTTTCTTTCTATTTGAAAAATGCTCTGCTGAGTTGTAAGTATAATTCTTTCTAGTGGTCAACTCCAGAAAGCATGCAAGCTTAATTAGTAAGAAGCATTGAAGATTATTGAAAAGCTAAATGAAGAGTTCGAAGAGTTTGGATAGATTTTTACAGTAGGGTTTGTATTTTATCTTTCTCGAGTTTGATAGATTTTTTTTTTTTTTTTTGAATGAAATGATCCAATGAGATACAAAAGGGGGACCCAATTAAAGGGTATAGAAACGTTTCTCCAATTTGTAACAAGGGAAGTTAAGTTGTTAGAAGGTTGTAAATGTTTCTACCAGTTCAAAATAAAGTTCATTTTTTTTTTTAAAAAAATATTATTATTTTTTTAATGACGCTTCTTAGCCTTTGGAAGTTTGAGTTTTTTCTTGTTGAGAGAAAAATGTATAGCCCACAGGTTCCAGGATTGGGTTTTTGGGCCTTCTCAAGGTGTTTAATTTGTAGTTCATTCTAACTTCCTAATTGCTTTGGTCAATCTAAGCTTGCTTTTCGTTCTTGAAGCTAGTGAGAATATATATTGCTTTGAAAATATGGACATGCGCTTTTTGGATTTGGAAGAATGTAATTGCTGTTGGGAGATTGCATTTTTCTAATGCTGAAAATGCTTGATTAAGAGTATTAGACATAATTTTGAATAATTTAACTTGTTTCTTATATATTTAATATGTACAGGAAGATATTGGCAGAAGGTTGCTGACGAGCGTAGGAGAAAACCATACTCCATAATGCTTGCAGACAAAAATGCACCAAATGAAGAAGTGTGGAGACAAGTAATGTTCTTGTTCTTGACCCTAAATAGTAAACATTGATTCAGTGAACAGAGCAGGAGGAATATAAAATGAAGTGTCCAATGTTAGCCTCTTCTATCAGATAATTTGGTTACTAATTCAATTCCCTTGCTTCAGATATTGCACAGTATTTTAGCATTTTGTCTCTATCTCTACTATTAACTTTTTATTTGGAAATAATACTTCAGATTATTAAAAAATATACCAGAAGAAAGTAGGACGAGTCTTAGAATGTTCTAGTTGCTGCTTGTAATACTCAAGTTCCTTGTTTCTCTGTGGCCTACAGTACAAATATTCCAGTGATATGTAACTTGTGGGGATAGCATTTGATTTTAATGTTGAAGGATATTCGTTGGTTCTTTTCTTGTCATCTTAATCCTTCAGAAGAAACTTATTAAGGCTGTTATCAAACTTGGTATTTGATATATGGCTAGGAATGGTCCAATTAATTCACAGAACTTCTTCGGTGCATGTAACTGGACCATTTCTTCATTAGCATATTGCATTTCATAATTATTTATTGTCCATTTTGGTGCTATGTTCAAACATTTAGTCACTATTGATGTTATACCTATTTCATATTTACAGCTTGTGGATGAACCTGATAAGACCACTTTTATCACATCTTCAACCTGATGGACCTTAGTCCTTGCAATCAAATCTGCACCTTGGAATAGGATAATTGAATCTATTTCAGAATTTTCTTGATAGTCCACTTTTATTACAACTTAAATATCACATTTTGTTAAAGGAATTTTAAAAAGCTCTCCACTCGATTGAAGTTAGCATATGTTACAACGTAGTTAACTTTTTTCATTTTGACATTTGAATATATTTGTTGCTTTACTTTCTTATAGAATTGATTGTTTAAACACAGGATATGTCAATCATGATCGAATGTCTTATTTTCTGCTATATTTTGTATTCCTTTTAAAATAGATGAGCATTTTCTAGTAGTACGTTGCTATTGCGCCTATTTTCGGAAAGAGCCCCATCTATTTTTTGATGGGAGAGGCCAAAAGATCGTGTTAGTTTCTGAGGATGTTCTGTTTTTGAACTCTATGTTTCTATTAAACTCCTTACAAGGAACTGCTAAATTTGTGCAGATTGAAGATATGTGTCGTAGCACTAGAGCCTCTGCAGTTCCAGTTGTACCTGATTCTGAAGGTTATTATCATTTGGATGCTTATAACATTCAATTCCTTGTCTCATGATATGTGGGGACAAGTTTTCTTTTAAATTTTTAGTCGTTTGAAACTTGCTTTATCAACAGCAAGTTCATGGACTATATTAATATTGTGATACTGATGGCTTTTCTCATTCACCAATGAAATCAACAATTTCCTTCTAGAAAATTTGATGGGGATGGTTTTTGAAAAAAGTTGATTTTAAACCTGGATGCAATTCAGGCAATTGAACTTGAACTTGTGAGGAGAACTGAGAAATGATTCATATGAATCATAAATAATTTGGTGGTTCTGGTTCTGGTTTAATAAGTTTCCAGCCTCTTAGACAGTTCTGCATGCTTTTTGAGGACTTCCTACTAAATTTTGTTAACGTCTAAATTATAAATATGAATTAAAATAAAAATATGCTGTGGTATAATCAGAGATGATGCTGTTTGAAAATGCTTTGTTGTGGAATAGAAAACAGGGGGGAGTAAATGTTGGAGAGAAATTAATGATAATAAAGGAAAAAAGTTGAAAGAAAATTAGTGATGCGTTAAAGGTTGGCTTTTCTTGCAACTGTACGCATCTACATGCTTGCAGACACATATAAACCGTGAAGAAAAAGAAAAGAGAAGATACCTGAGGCTGCCATACCTAATTATGCTCAAGAAATAAAAGGAAATTATGGAGAGCATGACTGATCTGAATATATAGGAAAGTTGAGAAAATAAGGAATGAATCTGGAAGAAAACACAATAATTGTCTCTAGCAAAGCCACAGCTTCCAACTCATCGTCTCTTACAATAGTGTTTTCTTCATGGCATTGGGGAGGTTATGCTCAAAATTCTGTTGTATGTAGATTATGTTGCGAATCTTGTGTTGTTTAAAGGGGATTGTGCCTATTGACATCATAACATGCCTTTGCCGGAAACTGTTGTTTTGGTTACTTACCATCAACATTTCACAGAATAGTTATCATTTATTGTTCCTGAATGTGCAGGAACTGATTCTAACCCCTTCTCTCTTGACGCACTGGCTGTCTTCATGTTCCGTGTGCTGCAAAGAGTTAACCATCCAGTATGCGCTCTATGTTGATATTTCAAACTGTAGAAGTGCCTCATTCATCATTGATTAGGTTGTTCTCTTTCTAATGATTTTACTAATGATCCGTAATTCTGAAGGGAAATCTCGACAAGGCATCCCCTAATGCAGGCTATGTCCTACTAATGTTTTATCACCTTTATGAGGGCAAGGTGTGAACATTTCTCATTGCTCCATTTCATGCGGGGTTTCACTTTTAGTATCTTGATTATTTTTCTCTAATGCTTTTCAGAGTCGCAGAGAGTTTGAAGGTGAGCTTATTGATCGTTTTGGGTCTTTGGTTAAGATTCCATTGCTGAAATCTGATAGGTATAAGAACTCATCCTCAGCACTGGCCTTATTTTTCATTATTTCTACGTCCCTATATGTTAGAATTTTTTTGAAGTTTCACCCTTTACTTGTCTTAATGATGAATAGTTATTATGATTATTTTTCTTTTCCATTATTTAAATCCTTTTGCAGTTTTTTTTTCCCTTTGGTTTCGTCTTCTCATTTCCAATTATTGTTTTTAAACAAAATAACAAATTAAAATTAAAGAGGGAATCAAAATCTATACCATGAAAAGGCAACCTATTTTCTAGAAATTTCATAAGAGAGTAAAATTTACTCATATTTTTTACATGTGGTCTTTGCTCGAAAAAGGTTTCCACCCTGAGCCATTTTTCTTTAATGATCTATCTTAAATCAGTGTAACTAGCATCTTTATTTTATAGATTAAAGTTTATATGACAAATTGCAGTGCTCTTTTTTTTTTTTTTTTTCAATGCAAAATACTGAGAATGTCTTTGCAGTTTGTAGATCTAATATTTTTCTGTACTTGGACTGCAGGAATCCTTTACCAAATAATTTGAAGACTATCTTAGAGGAAGGATTAAGCCTGTATAAGCTCCATACTAGTAGACATGGAAGGTTGGTGGCTTGTTCAAGTATTTATAGATGTTATTGTTATTGTTTAACTGTTAGGCCACCAATAATGTACACCAATATCAGAGGAAGAAGAGTAAGGGTAAGATAGTAAGTGAGGGGGAGACGAGTCTGTTGCGTCAGGAGGAGGGATGAGGGGGGTCCATTCTTTCAGGAGGAGGGATGAGGGGACCATTTAGTTGTTAACTCAGGGCGAGAGGAGTATGGAAAAGTTTGGCTGTTTTCATTTTCATGCTTTTGGTTTTCAAGAAGTTTCTTGCAGAGAGTCGTTCATAGGCTGTTAGTCTTGTAAAGCCTTAGGGCTGTTTCCATTTTTGATGTATCAATACATTGTAAGGAGATACCTTACATTAGCTTTGTTGACTGGAAGTTTCTAGCATAGGAATATCAATAGATAATGTGCAATATGTTTTCTTGTCAGCCACCTCTTATGCATTTGTCTGGAATCTTTTGCAGGGTGGATTCCACCAAAGGTTCCTATGCGAAAGAATGGACCAAATGGGAAAAGCAATTGCGAGAAACTTTGTTTGGTAACACTGAGTATCTCAATGCTATTCAGGTGCATTTTACTTCTCTTTAAAAGATCAAAATTTTTGTCCATGCTTCAAACTCAATTTAGTTTGTATCAAAATCAAACGAAAGCTTTAAAAAACTTTTATTTTATTCTCTTTTTGAGTTAAACGATTGTTTGATGACCTTATTCACGTATAAAGTGTTTTGGAAATTTCGGCTAAATTTCAAACACCTCAAAATTTGAACTTTGGAAGTTAATTCTGTTTTGCCTTGGCTATAGGTTTTTTTCTCTTACTAATATTTCATCAACCATTAAATAAAATAAAAATAAAAATAAAAATAAAAACAATGCTCATCTTTTAAAAAATTGAAAAACTGAAGTAGAATGGGTATCATGGACCTAAAGGTGCAAGTTTTGGCAACGCTAGTTTCTAAGTTAACCATTTTTTGATCAAGACCTTAATAAAATAATCAATGTTAATTACTCAGGTTCCATTTGAGTTTGCTGTTCAAGATGTCTTGGAGCAATTAAAGAAGATTTCAAAAGGCGACTTTAAAAGCCCTATTACAGAGAGGAGGAAGTCTGGGGCCATAGTGTTTGCTGCTGTCAATCTCCCTGTTCAGGAGATCCAAAATCTTCTTGGCACTGTAAGTGAATATGTGTATGAGCCACTCCGGCTCCCACCACCAGTTGGTTCATGGATATTTTTTTGACATGAACTTACTAGTTTATTTTCTTAAAAAACCATCAGAGCCCTCAAAGCTTAAACTAGCTCATAGGTTATGGTATAGTTAAGTCTTTTATATATACACATTCTTAACACTCCCTTTCACTCATTTGGAAATTGTTCAAGACCCAACGATTGATTATGAACAGAAGACTTCTCTTCTATAATATCTTGTCCAACTTCAACTAAATCCAAAAACTCAAGCTGATAGGTTATAGTATATTTAATTTTCTGTACTTCCCTTTCAGTAAAGTTTGCTAAATTAGCTTCTAAAGCATCCTCCCGTTTTCTAACAGACCATTGCATGTTATTTGAAGTACCTTGCACAGTTGCATAGTCTATTACTGAAACAGAGTGGATAAAGATAATGTGGGAGGAAAAAGAATAGTCTGTCATAGAAAAATATATTGAAAATTTTCTGGTTAAAACTTGACATATGCTTAGACTTTTACTGCTTAAATTTTGTTTACTGCTTTGGACAGACATCAGGGGATTAAGTCATGGTGCAATTTGCAATTTATTTATTGATCTGCTCCATTATCATGAAATTAAGCACATAGAACAATATCATTTAAATTTGTATCCATTATTTATATGTATTCTCATCATATGCACGAGACAAATCTCACTATGTGAATCCTTATATTTTCCACCATTATTGTACAGTTGGGCAAGAAAAATCCCCGTGTTGAAGCATTCCTTAAAGAACACTACAAGGACTATACACTTAAAGGGGCTCACGTCACACTCGCACACAAGAGAAGCCATGGTGTTAAGGGTGTAGCTGACTATGGCATCTTCGAAAACAAAGAAGTTCCAGTCGAGCTGACAGCCCTACTTTTCTCAGATAAAATGGCAGCCTTTGAAGCCCGCCTTGGCAGCATTGAGAATGAAAGAGTGATTTCCAAAAATGAGTGGCCCCATGTAACATTATGGACTAGAGAAGGGGTTGCAGCCAAAGAAGCTAACGCCTTACCACAGTTAGTATCGGAAGGCAAAGCAACTCTTGTTGAAATCAACCCTCCCATTAACATTTCAGGCACGGTGAAATTCTTTTAGCCTTTCCCTCTATTCATTTCTCTGCATTCTCAAGTTTGATAGGATAGAAATAAAATGGACAGGAAATGTCCAAGGCATTAAATTTTGCTTGCTGAGGTTTTTAGTTACAGTTGATAAGAAGTTTTGTAGAATTTCTCTATGACAAAATTTTGTATGTACAGGCCACTTTGATCTACCTCAAAACAGGTTGAACTTTGTTTATATGATTAAGTTGGAAATTTTGTCATTTCAATATATATATTTTTTTCCATTTGAGTCTAACAATTATGGGGTGATGATAGGTATTTGGAATGGTAAGTGGTGTCTTATTGACTAAGCTATATCCGAAATTTGCTATAATATAGATTTTGTTTTATAGCTTTTAAGAGCATTTTTTAAGTTTGAGAGGATGGAAAACATGTAAATAAGAATCTACTTTCCATCAGGCCTGTGGCTGCTGCCTTAAATCCTGTAGCTCATACTAACAATACTATAAATTTGCAGACAATCCAAATTTGAAGGGGAAGGTCCTTCGTTTTCTTTCTTTGTTGCTTTGTAAGAAGAAATTATTCAATGTGGTTATAGTTTTTTTACTGTTGGATATAGAGAGTATTATTTTAAATTAAAGATTTCTTGAAAGTACAATATTATAATTGGACAAACATTTGAAAGTACAGAGACTAAAATAAAATATAGAGACGAAATTGTTATTTAAACTTAAATTTTTAGTCCATATCTAATGAGTCATTTTTGGAAGAAATGTACACCAGCATTGACAGCCATTTTCGAATGTTTATCCATTTTTTTTTTGAACGATTGATTTTGAGAGATTGAACAGATTCCTGATAAGTTCTTCATGTGATACAATTAACCAATGACTTCACATAGATGCTAAGATTGAGAATCTTATAGTATGGTTTCCATCTTGGTTTTTAGACTTCCATTTTTATCTCACTATCTTTAAGAAAGATTCAATCCTACTTTCTTTTTGTAACAGCAATCTTTGAAAGGGTCTATCCACTGATTAATAAACCAATGGTACATTCATGGAAAGATACAAAGATTAATTATCAACTTAACTTGTTTGGCGTTTGTGTCTATTTAGTCTATGAATTTCAAAAAGCGTTTAAAAGGTTATTGAACTAAAAAAATGTTTGATATCTTTAAACTTTCAACTTTTTGTCCAACATATTCCTCAAATTTTAATTATGTGACATATAGGACCTTAACCTATTCAATGTTGTTTGTTTACTGATCTATTAAACACTAAATTGAAAGTGTAGAGCCTTGTTAAACATAAAATTCAAATTTATATATGATATATTAGTTAAGTTATAAAACTTTTTAATATGATAACGATTTATTTGACACAAAATTGAAAGTTTAAGAATTTATTATACTCTACACTTTAAAATTCAAGAACTGTTCAGACACAAGCTAAAAGTTGAAAGGAAATTTTGTACATATGATTCAAAATTTTGAGTCGAAATGGAATCTGATCCATATTTTGAAAATACAGTTGTAAAATATTTTGTTATCGTCAATATAACATGTTAAAATATATTAGAGGTCCACATTAATTTAGACTTCCTCATTCTTGTTGTCGCTTGAACTCTCGCTCTTAATTGCAAATATGCTCTCAATCTTGCTCTCTTGCTCTCTTGATCTTGATCGGCTTCTTGCTTCTAATTGTGGAGAGAAGTAGAGAGGGGGGAGAAAAGAAAAGAGGGAAGGAGGAAGGAGATGAAGGGGGACAGAGAAAAGATGAGTGTGGGATGAAGGAGATGAGAGGGGGAAAAACCGAAAAGGGAGGGAGAAAAGACGAGAGCAAGAAAAGAAAGGAGAGGAGTGGAATGTAATTTGTTCGGTCTAAACTTGGGGAAAAACCGAGTCCTATTTTATTTGGACCCAAAATTTCGGGTAGCCAATTAAATCAGTCAACTTCAAAGACTAAAGTCGTAATTTTACCTTATTTATTTGGTAAGGAAAAGCTCTTTAGAGATAGTTGACTTGTAATATTAAACCTCCAAACTTCATTGAATCACAAAAGCCAAGATTTGGAATTGATTCCCAAATCCACCATCATTTTAGAAAGAACAAGAGATTTTATTGCTTCATAGTTATTTGTACATAAATGGACCTTCTCATTTCAATGTTTGACCCCCTTTTTTCCCTTCAAATAATTGATATGGATAGTAAAAGGTGTCTTACCCACATGCTATACCCAAATTAGCAAACTTTGTCTTCAACTTTTCATGTTACCAAATACAAATTCTTATGGTTAATATTATTTGCTATTGCCTCATTGCTACACATAAAAATCCTCTTCATGTATCCTTTTAATTCCCTCAATACAAAGTTTAACTTCATAACTTGAATTTACACAATTAGGTTGATTTCTCAGATCATAAATATACATTTGTTTTACTTACAATGTTTCATATAATGTAATTCTTCATCTACCATTAAAAACTTGAAACAATGAAATGCCACCTTAGGTTTTAAGAATGGCAGAATCGTAAATTGTTAGATCTTTCAAAATTGTTTGTAAAGATCAATAATCTACTCTAATATTTTATCCCAGCCAAATGACCCTCAAGATTCTGTGATTTTTTTTTAATCAAAGGTATTGGATAGATATAATTTAGAGTGTGTTTCGAATACATTCTCAAATGTTTAATTTAAAAAACAAGTCATTTTGAAAAAAAATTAGAATGTTCGACAACTAAGTTGTTATCAAAAGTATTTAAATAAAAATGAGTTTTTTGAAAATCACTTTTTTCTCAAGTCAATCAAAACGGGCTCTTAATGTCTTCGAATAAAATTCCACCTATGATATTATATAGTTCTAATAAATGCTTTCTTATTTCTATACTTTTCCTATGTTTATTACATCTTTGCCCGTTTTGGGATTGGCAGATGAAAATACATCATGCTTCACAACTGTTCAGTAGCACGATCAAGATTAGTAAATACTAGGTTAAATTGTAAATTTGGTCCTTGTGATATGAAAAAGATTATAATTTAGTCCCTAAAATTTTAATAATTAGAATTTAGTCCTTATGATTTGATAAAAACTCATGATGATTCATATCGTTTGATAAAATCCTCATAAATAATTCCTATGGTAGGGACTTTGAAAATTTTATCAAACCATAGAGATTCAATTCTAGTTATAAATCATAGAGAGTAAATTCTAACTTTCTCCAAACTATCGAGACCAAATTTATAATTTAACCTAGCGTTAGGATTGAACCAATTAAGTTGTCATGGAAAATGCTACAAATCGAGCACTATCCTGCTGGACTGGTATGTGGGATAATCCATGTGTCAGTGTGCAGAGAGTAATCTTTCACACAACCTATACTTGGATGACTTTCTTTATTGGTTCCTCAAGCAAAAAAATCAATGTTAAATGAACTCGGCTTGCAAAGGTACCTTGAACTTGATGAGACAAGAGGCATAAAGGGATCACAAGCTTCTTTTGGAGAAGATATCTTGCAATTCAACTCCCACAAAGACGTCTCTATCACATAAGAATACACCTATTATAATGTGAAAGAACTAAGTCATAGTGCGTCAAGTACTGTTCAAAATTTTAAAGTCCTTGAAAAGAAAAACATATATAAGCACTATTAAAAAAGTCTCAAGAAGCTAACCTCACTAATTGAGTAATATTTGTAGCATTTATAAGCCGTGTAAGTTTGTAACCACAAAAGATATGCACCAGCTATAAGCCGAGTAGCCATAATTGAATGATGATTCTCCTTCTCCAGTAGTCTTCTTAATGTAGAACTATATGAAGCAAAGCATCTGGATAAATCATAGGTTTTCAACTTTTTAGTAAATGGCACCTGTAAGTCTTAAACCTTCAATTGATACACAACTACAATTGGGAAGATAGAAATCGAAATAGATTGGTTTTCTATCTGCTTGGTCTGACTAAAGACGCTTTGTGGTCCTGATATCAAATTTCGCATGTAAGTCCTGCCTTCTAAGACCACATGGTCCATGATTCCAGCTCAATCATGGTCAGCCATCAATTTAGATTTCCATAATCATCTTCAAGCACATAGAGAAGTTTCCTATAAGTATGACCATCCACAAGATCCTTCTCTTGCAATTCCCTCAACAAACTCGTGGCTTCTCCAACCCTCCCTTGTCTACACTGTTCATCCAATACCGTCCTATATGTAATAAAATCAGGAGATCTTCTATTATCAATCATCTCCCACAAATAATTCACTGCTTCTTCAACCTCTCCATTGAGAGCCATAGCATTCACAATTGAATTATATGATATACCACTAGGCACAAACCCCTTCTCCTTCATTTCATTGCACAACTCCCTTGCATTATCCGTTCGCCCTTGAGCGCATAACCCGTGAATCAAATAGTCATACGAAAATGAATTTGGTAAGCAGCTATACACAACACCCATTTGATGAAAGATCCTAAGAGCATCATTAATATGCAGGGAAAGCACATACCCCTTTATCATACTATTCAAAGTAAATATGTCAGGTTCAATCCCATCATCATTCACCATCTGTCTGAAGAGACATCTAATAGTCTCCATATACATGTGATTTATATAAGCATTACGACCTCGACTCAAGAATGCGGTAAAAAGTAGATTATATGTTCTAATTGAAGGTCTACAGTTCAAGTTTCTATTGTTCTGCATATGCTTAAATATATTAATAGCTCTAGTCAACTTCCTTGCCTCAGTGAAAAAATAGATCATAGTATTGTAAAGAGTCTCAGAACCAATAGAAGGAACCGAAAGCACCTGATTCACAACATGATCCATTTCTTCATACATTTTCGCCTCACCCAGCTTCTTAATTGTAATTAGATAAGTGGAAACATCATGTCTGAAACGAGGCTGCTGTGAAGCCCAATTGAAGAGCTCAAAACACACCAAAGGATCTCCCTGAAGAGAAATGACATTACAGAGTTCTTCGGAGGTAAACCTTGGAGGGATTTGAGAAACTGCCGATTGAAATTGGGTATCGTCCAGTGTAGGTTTGATGCTGGATTTCAACCTCTTACTAGCTCTCCTCCTGAAGGATCTTGAAGGTGCCCTATTTGAGTAGAAATTCAAACAAAATTTCGTAAAAAAGAGGTTGGGAGCTGGATGGCTTCGGATTTGAGATGGAGGGAGAAAATGGGTGATGTTACCATGATTCAATTCATTCAACCACCATGAATGAATTGAAAATCTTCTGAGACAAAGGAAATGTGGATTTGATGGGTTGGATTTACAGAGCTGGTTAATGGAATTCCTTGAGAACCGAATGCGAAGGAGGAGGTTCATATTATACAAATCACTGAAAACAAACACAAGAACAAGCTCAATACAGAGTCCAATGGAACTCAACTTTGAGAAATGAAGAGAGATTATAACACATGAATACAGATTTTCAGACAATTTGATGCAAATTTTTGGTAGAGAAGAAGACAAGTGAAACAAGGCGCTCGGAGAGGGAAGAGAATGACCAAATTCGATAGGTTTAAAACAGGAAAATCAAAATCACCAAATACTCCCCACTCCCAATTTTATAAAATTATGGATGCGATGATAAATTTGGAAAATTGTATGGAAATCCATGAAAACTTGTTCTAATTAGTTTTTCAAACTATCACTTTCATTATTATAATTGACCATTATTAATCATAGACAATATTTTGTAAAGGTTCATATTATCGATCTCAAGGTTCGAGGTTCGATTCCCCCACCCCACACTCTAATTACAATACCTTAAAAAAAAATATTTTGTAAAGGTTAGGGTAAATGTTAATGCAATAACAAAAATTTTAAAAAGAAATGTAAAATTAATTATAAAATAATATAACGTATATGAGTATTTTGAGGTAAAATAATGTAAACTTTAATGGAAAAAGTAGCACATTGACAAAGATTCATCCTTCGTCTGAAATGACATTGATATGTGAAACTATATATTAACGTGTGAAACTATACAAATACATGTAATTAGAACCATAAAACTGAAAAAAATTAAATTGAGCTAACGTAGTTAATTTCTAAATAAAATCAAAATATTCTGGAAACATTCTCGAAATTTTGTCGAAATGGGAGAAAAATGAAATTCCCCTATCGAATTTTCGTGGCTATTGACATCTAGAAATTTCGAGAGATTTCGATGGAAAATTTTCACTGTGATTCAAATGAACTCTTTTTTAAAAGCAGTTTTTTACATTTTTGAGACATGAAATTATTAGTTTAAAAGAGGAAAATCAAAATGACCAAATACTCAAAATTTTGGGATTTTCGTACGGATGGCCCCTTTTCGTCGATGGTCACGCCTTCTGTTTGACCTCAAAACGCGCATGAAGGCCTGACTCTTTGATGACGGGAAATTAGAAGTCAATTTTACTCGACAACTAAAATCCCTTGGACACGATATGCGATGCATGTTCTTATGATATGCGTTGATAGTTATGCGTCGATGGTCATGCGTTAGAATGATAATGCGTTAACGAATGTATACGATGACCATGCGTCTTGTCACAAGTTTTCTTGCGCTCACGCCAAGTATAATGCACACACAAGTTTATTGGATAATCCAAGGTCGAACACAAGGACTTGTAGCTATGTGTATGCGGTGATGTGCATGCGGCGGTTTAAATAAAAGAATGGAAGGGAGGTTGCTAAGTTAACCCTACTCCTACTCCTATCTAACAGACAACACAATGAGAGTATGCATGAGAGGTAGAGATACGACAACTCTTGGTATGAAATACATGAATGGGAAAATAGATAAAATGTGGAGATGATTTCATTGCAACCCTTAAGAGTGACCGCAAGGGCAACCTTAGTCAACGCAAGCCATGCAATCATGCTACACACACGTGAACCTAACTCTAGAACATATGCGGTGTATCTGCGACATTGCCGATAAGCCTATGCTTGCCTAGACCTCCATAACCAGCTCACTAGCTCTCGCCACATGAGCATGGTTGCCGAATAACGCCTTATCTTACTTCCTGGACGCATGCAATATCCAATCTGTAGGGTGCATATGCTGTGTGAAGCAAACAGAGCTTATCTCTAAGATCCCCATTCTTGCTATGCGTTCCAATCTGCTCTCCCGAGTCTTAGATTTGTGTTTTAGACTACTCTCCCAAGTATGCCTAAATGATGAATGAAGTGCTCATAGGACAAGGTAACCGCATGAACTTTGCTGACCTAAGATTGTTCCCATCCCTAGTGAACAATGCATACATTGCTTAATGCGATCAACTACTTACCCTCTCGGGCAGTTGATTGTTGCCGACTTTACTCATAGACAAGCAATGCGTTAGCCTATAGACAGGCGTTGCCGCAGCTTCACACTAAGCAAATAAGGTTACTCACAAACTCACACAACGTACACCTCTCGGTAGGTTGCTACATGCTTCATATCCCTAATAGGACTAAGTATGCAATACCCAAGCAATCTCACTGAGTGTTGCAATGAAAGTAAAGATGCTAAGCAAAGAAGATAGAGATGAAGTCAAAGGAAACAGAGAAATGCATTGAAAACAAATTGTATTAATTCCTTAATCACAAAATGTCATACAATACAATATAAGAAAAGAAAGAAAGTGAAATGACTGGCTGGAAGCAAAGACTTGGTTCTAGCGGATGAGTGTGGCTGCCGGTGGTGCCATGGATGGGCGGTGGAGCTGACTCTTCTGAGATCTAGCTCTGGTCGAACGCTCCGGTCGTCACTCGGAATGGATGAAGGAGGTGAAGAACTCTCAAGCGTTTTCTCATGCATTTTGTCTGGATCACGGGGAAAATCTTCGGATAACTTGAATTTCTGCTCATCGGCTTCTATTTATAGAGCTTGGATCGCCGACAACATTAATGGACTGCTCTGAGTCTGACATTCGGTGCGTCAGTCATTTTCTGAACTTCTGTCGCTAACGGCGTGGTAGGTGAAATGTCAACATCATCTTTTGGTTTTTCTCGAGGTAGATACGTTGATGCATTCATTCCACCAACCTTACGTTGCTCCCATTAGTATGCATTGTCGCGTAGCTGCAATCATTCAATGACCGTATTCGCTTAATACTGCAACTCTACATGATGACCGCAATCGCTTGACGAGCGCAATTCCCATGCGATGGACGCATACGGCTGATTACCACAACATCCATGCATTGATCGATGCATTTGCTTTTGCGATGGAGAGTTTCTCCACATGCGATCGTCTATGCGGTAGTCCGGTTTTCGCATTTGCGTCCATTTCCTATTTTAGCTACAAAAATAAAACATTGAACGTATAATAATGCAAAATAACGGGTTAGCTGAGATTCAACATGTTGATCGACGCAAGCTCATTTTCTCGTGAATTCCTATCATGATTGACGCATATTCTGCCTAACAACCTTCATAATTCTAAGTAAAAGGCCTAAGATGACATACATTTCTGCATGTCATCACACCCCCAAACTTAAAATCATGCTTGTCCTCAAGCATGCGTTATACTCAAGAAATTCTAACTCACCTCCATGTTTTACTTTGCGATGACTAGTTTCTCAGAATATAATTTACACACACCTCTGACCATCACCGCAATGCTCTCCTCTACTTAGGCTGCTTCTCCAAAAAGATATTTTCTAAGTTTAGATCCGGTAAGCCTTTGCTCAAAAATGTTTTCTTCATTCACCGTAACTTTGTGTTTAGCTTTTGAGAATGCGTTCGTCAAAATAATTCAAAACTTTGCGTTAAATTATTCAAATGCGGCGTTGAACCTAGTTACGCCCTTCGTTTTGGTTTACCCCCATGTATGTCATGCGGGCATCCAACTTCGGTTGCGTTCCATATTCAACTCAACTCTTGTCCCGCTTGATTTGGCTTGCGTCGGACAGAGGAGTT